>NC_052485.1:4499680-4523548 GCF_009730915.1 Dioscorea cayenensis subsp. rotundata | reverse complement strand
CCTATCCCTCATGCACGACCATGCTCCACAAGTTACTTCATGATAAAGTCACTAAACCGGGTTATTTGTGTTGACAGTCTCCTTGTTTGACTATGAAATCCATGTGAAATCATCCTTCGCTCTGCATCAGACATTGTGTATCTCCTTTTCAGTAGCCACTCCATTTTTGTACAAAAATTTTATTAAATTCTCTTTCAATACCAAAGCTTACAGATTCAATCACATATATATACTTTTCAAGATCTTCCTTGAAGAGAATAGCTCCCTGATAGGATAAATAAACAAGAAAAAAAGAAAGGGTGTGTGTAGTAAGATTTAACAGGTTGGAGAATGTTTCCACCAATGTCAATCTGGCACCTTCTGATGCAAGCACAGGCCGATCAAAACTCACTGTTCACCAATCCAATTCTCATGAATCATGTGCTTTTAATTGGAATTTTGAAGCTAGATATGCGGAGGCAATTTGTTATTATTACAAACGCTCTTATTTTTTCAAATATTTCATTTTATAGAAATATAATTACATGTAACAAGTCATAGATGAACTTACTTTATAAAACCTTCTGATTTTTCTAATGATGTCTTGTGCATGTAATTAATGTACAATATTTTTCTAATAATTTTTTTTAAAAATAGATAACCTATTTCATCAAATAAAACACATAATACAAAGTACGGGGCATAAATACAACTAAAGCGGCATTATAGAAAATATAGTGCATTATTTCTTTTTATATTTTTCCCGGTTATTTTTTTTTTTGTAGTTGACAACATGGACAAACCAACATAAACTTCATCTCAATCATATGTTAAGAGAGGAAGTCGAACTTTTGATTTTCCGCAAAAAAATTTTTTTTTTTAAATATTTTATCACTTATTATTGCCATGATGGCTTTAATTTCATGCCTTTTGGCTATGCAATTTGACTCTTGAGATTAAAACATTAGTTATTTGACTTAATGATGAAATAAATTTCGACTTTATATTGGAATAATATAAATTAATTTTTTTAAAAATTGTTGTTCAATGCTTTAATCTTCAAGAAGATATATAAAGAAAGTAAACTTATTTATTTATTGAAAACATGGATAAACTATTGCAATTAAAAAGAAACCAGTACAACAACCCTCCACTAAGCCAATTAACCAAAGTGGAGTAGACAAAAAAATCACCATACCACTAGATGTGGTAATAAAACAACAAAAGCAAAATAAAATAAAGAGCAAATGACCAGAGTGAGGAACAAAAACCATTCTCAAGGCCACATCCAAAAGAATCCTAGCCTGTGCTTTGACCATGAACTTTTTGCCAGCAGAGTTTTCCCAAAATCCTCCATCCGAGGACCTAAAAACTCTAGGCTTCGTTTGATAGAAGAGATAGAACTATCAAACTTCCTTCTAGAGCCCTCTGCGATTGAAGAGAACCAAGATAAAATCACCCGATCAATTTTCAAGATAATACAATGAGCAGACAAGACATTAGCATTAAAAATACAATCATTTCTAGTAAGCTAAATATTCCAAACAATCACCTTCATGACTAAGTCCCCAAAATCCCTCACGGCGTGCGAGTCGCAAACACGATCGCCACTGCCCCCAAAGGTGGCCCAAGGAAGAAGGTGGATCAAGGAACTGAAGAAGTCTAATAAAGTAATCCCAAACTTGTTCAACAAAAAGGCTCTGAATGAAGAGATGATCTATAAATTCAATCCCTGCATGGCCCATAACACAAGTTGTAGTCGGCGGCCTATTACACCTTCAACGCCCCAGATTTTCCAGAGTAAGAATTTTATTTTTCGAAACAAGCCAATTGAAGAGGTTGATTTTCCTTGGGCACCAGTTGGGTAAAAAGAACTTCGTCACTAGACATCTTAAACCTCCATCATTTAGGTAATTATATAATGATTTCATTGAAAAAAACCCATTCCCAGCAAGCATCCACCACTTCTTATCTCTTGTCGCCCCATCAAATGCCCGCAATCGATCTCTAATGTGTATGATATCCCCATTCTCCATGAAAGGAGGCTCATCTAATAGATGGATAAGGTCTTGAACAATGTCGTTAGGGCGTTGACTATCTCTGAATTCCTCGTGCCACAAACACATGGATGTCCTCCCATTAAGCCAATGATCTTTCCAAAATAGAGTATCCACTCATGTATTGATTCCCCGCAAATTGAAATCTCTAAGTACCGGCTAGCAGCTCGATACTCCTTTAAAAAAAAAAGAGAGATTCTTCCCCTCTGCCTAGAAAACAGATTCCATCGAGACAAACCATAATTGAATTGATCCACCTTCACTCCGCACCAGGAAGGATCCGCCGTAAACTTCCACCACCACTTCCCCAATAAACTCTATGAATTAATTATAAGTAAATTAATTAATCAATTTCATATCTTAGCTAATTTCTTTCTAAGAATTAATTAATTAATTAATTAATTAATGAATTACCTTTGGAAACATCATTCACTCTCTTATCAAAAGTTCAAAACCACTGCCCAGGTCCATCCCCAAACCCGAATCCCTAATCTTTGGCTCATCTTCACCCGAACCCTAGCCGACGTCCTCATCGGTGAGGTCACACGCGTCAAGGTCATCCAAGGCCACATCGTGATGGCATTGGGGTCATGGTCTAGCCGGGTCCTTAATCCTTTTCCTCCTTGTTCAAGCATCTCCGGGTTCAAAGCTCACGACGATCGTCGTCCGGCCCCGTGAACCTAATGCCATCACTTCACACGCTCTCAAGATTCGCCGCCGCCCTCAACGCTCGAGCCGAGGTCTATCCCCACCCAACGGTAACACACACACACACACACACACACACACACACACACACACACACACACTCTCTCTCTCTCTCTCTCTCTCTCCCCCCCACATCACTCTCAACCCTAACTTTTCTCTCTGACCGCTCCGTCCTTGGCGCTCTTATTTTTCTCAGAGATCCCGGTGAAGTTGGCCGATGTCCACTATTTTTTAGGAGGATCCGACGGCAGAGAGCGCTCTGATGGCTGAACACTGGCGAGATCATAGTCAAAGTTCTTATTGTTTTACACGACCAGCATTACTCATCGGAAGTTGGACAAGCTCGATACCATCAAGATCTTGTTAGTTGGACAAGCTCGATTTTGTCGTTGAAGTTCTCGATCATTTTCTTTTCCCCTTAAATCTGTTGATCTCCAGCTTCTTCTTAACATTGTGATGTTTTGTGGTTTTTTTTTGTTGGATTCGTGAAGAAGAGGGCGCAAACTCATCTGAGAAGTAATTGCGGTATTAATTTATCTAGTTTGAAGAAATAATTAGAGTTTTTGTTTGAGTTGACGGGGACATGCTTATGGCTTAAATTATTCTGATAAGTTAAAATAGTTTACCAAACTTTTTTAATATAAATTACCTCTAAGGTGAGAGAGTTATTTATTATAGGGATGGAGTTCCATTATATATTTATTTATATATTTATTTTTACTAGTCTTATGAACTAGTAGATTGGTTGAATGGCATTGAGAAAAGCGAGAATAGTGAATGATTTTTTTCTAAAAATACACATGTATAGGTTGAGGTCATAAAAAAATTGTGTAAATTCGCTCCATGCGATGAGCTTTTAGTGTGATCATTAGGGCAAAACTAATTTATTTCAGAATTTGATCCTAGTTTTATGTTGTCTTTTAGTTTTTTTATTGATTAATTAGAACCAGTTGATTAAAGAATGATTGTAAAAGCTGATATATATATATATATATTGCGATTACAAGTGAGCTCTATTTCATTTCATTTCGCTTTTATTTTCGGCACTGCTTCTCGATTTCTTTTGATTTCTTATAGTTTCTTGAATTTTTTTTTCATATTTTTCGTTCTCAATTTGCCTAATTTATTTACTCTGTAAAATGCTATTCTTCCAATGCTACAGGAGCAAGAAAAATGATGCAAACCGTAGTTTATAACATGTTTATAGCTTCCATGAGCGAACCATAGTTTATAACGTGTTTACAGTGATGGGAATTAAGCAACAATCTCAATAGATTGTAAACTAATAAACAATCCCCAAGCTTGCTAGATGAAGGAGAGCAACCTAATTGTTGCTTAATTCCCATCAGAGTGGTATCAGAGAAAGGTTCTCAATCTTTGTGATCATAGTGGTTTTCTTGCTTGAATGATGGAGGTAAATACAAACAGGATGATTAGTTTGAATGAAAGCAATTATCATCTTTGGAAAGGGAAAATGAAAGATTTGTTGTTTGTCAAAAATATGCACTTACCTGTGTTTGCTGCGAAGAAGCCAGATTCAAAATCTGATGAAGAATGGGCATTTGCACATCAACAAGTTTGTGGGTTTATTAGCCAATATGTTGATGATAATGTTTACAAGTTACACTTAGAAGGTCTAACAGAGAGAGACATGTGTCCACCAGATATCCATCTGATGAGTATGTGACCTTAACTGATGGGGGAGAACCAGAGAATTACAAAGAGGCCATAGAAAGTGAAGAAAAACAGAAATGGATTCATGCAATGGAAGATGAAATGAAATTCTTAGATGACAATCATACATTTGATATAGTCAAGTTGCCTAAAGGCAAAAGGGCCTTAAAGAATAGATGGATTTACAGGGTGAAATATGAAGGAAATTCAGCATCTCCTAGATATAAAGCTAGATTGGTGGTGAAAGGTTTTAGTCAAAGAAAGGGGATCGACTTTGATGAGATTTTCTCACATGTTGTGAAAATGACATCTATTAGAACTGTGTTGGGTTTAGCTGCAACTCTTGATTTGGAAGTTGAGCAAATGGATGTCAAAACTGCATTTCTCCATGGTAATTTGGAGGAGGAAATTTATATGGAACAACCTGAGGGTTTCAGGGTGCAAGGCATAGAAAATCATGTGTGTCTGTTGAAAAAGAGTTTGTATGGCTTGAAACAAGCTCCAGGACAATGGTATAAGAAGTTTGAATCGGTTATGATTGAGCAAGGCTATAAAAAGACTACTTCTGATCATTGTGTCTTTGTGAGCAAGTTTGCTGATGGTGATTTTATTATCTTGCTATTGTATGTTGATGACATACTTATTGTTGGGAAATATTTTTCTAAAATTGACAGGTTAAGGAAGCAACTCAGCAACTCATTTGCTATGAAAGATTTGGGATCAGCAAAGCAAATATTGGGTATTAGTATTGCGCGTGATAGAAAAGAGAAGAAGCTTTGGATGTCTCAAAAGAATATATTGAGAAGGTGCTGGAGAGGTTCAACATGGGAACGTCTAAGTCTGTAAGCACTCCTCTAGATGCACATTTCAAACTGAGTGTTAGTCAGAGTCCTTCAACTGAGACCGAGAAGGTTGCCATGGTGTGTACTAGACTTGACATTGCTTATGCTGTTAGCAATGTTAGCAGATTTCTCTCAAATTCAGGTAGAGAGCATTGGAATGCAGTAAAATGGATTATGAGGTATCTTAAGGGAACTTCAGACTTGAATCTTTGTTTTGGTGGTGAGAAACTTATGCTTGTCGGTTATCTGATTCCGATATGGTGGAGACGTTGATTCTAGAAAGTCCACTTGAGGTATTTGATCAAGTTTGCGGGGAGTTGTGGCTGGCGAGTCTAGATTGCAAAAAGTGTGTTGCATTGTCCACAAGCGAGGCGAGTTCATTGCCATCACGAAGCCTCGCAAGGAATTGCTTTTGGCTTAAAAAGTTCTTGCTTGAGCTTGGCTATACACAAGAGAGGTACGTCTTATATTGTGATAGTCAAAGTGCAGTTTATCTTGCCAAGAATCAAACCTTTCATTCCCGCTCAAAACACATTGATGTGAGGTATCATTGGATACAAGATGCATTGGATGCGAAGTTGTTGGAGTTGTCTAAAGTTCATACAGATGACAATGGTGCTGACATGTTCACAAAGACTTTGCCAAGAGGGAAGTTTGAGGTTTGCCGTATGATCGCCGGGATGGCGGTCACCTCCACATAGTCGTGAGGGGGAGATATGTTGGGTATTGGGCTCCCGTCCTATGTGGAGAAAAGCCCAAATGGCCCAAACCCATTAGGGTTCACTTTATTAAGTGTTTTCCATCATATTAGGGTTAAGAGAGTGAAAAATATGGGGAGATAGTAGCCGCAAAGATAAAAATGACAGATTTTCACAGGGTTCGGATTTGACAGGGGCAACAAATTCAAGATGGTGTTTGGAGGGTCAAACGATGTCCGATTGAGCTGAAATTTGGTGGGCACGTTCAGGACTTGTAGAGATTGATTTCCACCAGACGGTTTGTGATTTGGCTTCTCCTAGCTCGAGATATGATTGTCAGAACAGAAGCTACAGAATATTGCTTTTGTTTCCAATATAGCTTGTTTTAGCTATTGTTTTGGTCAAGTTGTTTTTTCCCCCTGATTTATACTCATTCTTGAGACTCTCTTGTGCTCTGAATTTGATCATAGTGGAGCTTGGATTGGTGAAGATTGACCCGTGGTTTTTCAACCTTGATTTAAGGGTTTTCCACATAAAATTTGGTGTCTTGTGTGATTGCAATTTTGGTCTTGTTAGGTTGCTCTCCTTCATCTAGCAAGCATGGGGATTGTTTATTTATTTACAATTTATTGAGATTGTTGCTTAATTCCCATTACAGAGCATTGGCCATTCACAAGGTAAACAATCCATAAGAGATTCAACTTCTCAATTATAATTTAAACTTAATCACTTTATCGGTTCCACATTCTGAAAATGCTTACAGCAAGGACAATGGGAGATCAATCTGGGTGCCCAATCCTTGCACACCCAAAGCGCCAAGGCAGGGACCTCGCCCTTCTCATCACCATCATATGGGCATCAAGCAAGTTGTAGTTGTTTTCTTCCCAAGCTCATTAACTTCAAGATGCGCAATGATGCCACCAAGTTTACCAAGACCACTCTTAAAGGCCATGGCTTCCAACAGAGTCTTGTTCTATGAGGATGAGTTATGCAATGCGGTTACCCAGAATAAACTCTGTTAGACTGTGTTTTGTTTATTGGAAAATAGATTGAGAATTTAAAAAAAATAGATTTTTTTTTTATATATTTTAAAAAAATTATTTTAAAAATATCATGGTTCAACCGGTAACCGGTTGAACCATGACCGGCCAACCTACTAAAAAGTATAAAAACACAGAAATTCGAAACGAGTCTTGTATTTTCCCGCTGTCTTCCAGCATCCTTGTTATCGTCTTCCTCGTCTTGATTTCAACACTTCTTGATTCCATGGAGAGTGGATCTCCGACTCGCTGCCCTACATGCCGAAGAATGGATAGACCTCGCCCAGATCTCATTCTCGATTTCTTTCCCAGAGGTGAAACTAGAGAGCTACCCACCATGACTCTTACGTTCTTTAATCCACCAGTGGAAAGAGCCATTCACGGGGATCAAGCACCCCATGCACGTCCTTCAAGAGCACCTCACGGCGATCAAGCACCTTCTGCGCGTCCTTCAAGGGCACCTCACGGCGATCAAGCAGCTCCCGGTCGTTATTCTCTTCGATCAAGGGTCATTCACGGCGATCAACCACCACCCGACATTCCAGCAGCTCCCGGTCGTTATTCTCTTCGATCTCACGGCGATCAAGCACCTTCTGCGCGTCCTTCAAGGGCACCTCACGGCGATCAAGCAGCTCCCGGTCGTTATTCTCTTCGATCTAGGGCCATTCACGGCGATCAACCACCACCCGACATTCCAGCAGCTCCCGGTCGTTATTCTCTTCGATCAAAGGCCATTCAAGGTGGTCCAGCACCTCCAGACCTTGAAGTACCTCCGCCCAGCCATTATAACCTCCGATCAAGCGCTGCAGGTACGTCAGGGGATCCCGCTCCTCCGGCCTGTCGTTACTACCTCCGATCATCAAGCACCAGTGGTGCTTCACCAGGTACCTCAGGGGATGCCGCCGCACTAGAGCTGCTGGCAGACGCGGCAGTAGATGAGTCACCAGACCCCCATTGGGTTTGTTAGACGGAGAAGGACGGCAAGGTCCCAGGTGAGAAAATTCATATTCAAGAACTCAATTTTTTTTTCGCTTCTTGAGAATTCTTTAAGTTTTTTTGTTCATATTTACATGTTATACAATTAAAGAATTTTAATTTGATTAATTTACATTTTAAGTTCCTTTGACTTACTAATATAATATGTTTAAATTTTAAAACTGCAGATCTGAAAACCTATGATCAGCTGAAGAAGAAAGTGGCCAGTTACATGGTGTTCTGATTGATTTAAGGCTTTTTTCTGTTTGTTGTTTTAGGCTTATAGTGAAACAGTCAACACACAGCCAGAGAAAGTGAAACTATTCATCTTTCATCTTTACATTTTGAATCCAGAATAACAAACGCTGGTTCTGATTAATGTCTGTTTAAATTGATGTTTGTTTGCTTTTTCGAATAATACATAGTTTATAAATCAAAGAATGTTAAAAATTCTCTATAATTTGTATGGTAAAACAATTTGATTTTGTTCGGGCATCCATGTTGGGCATCAAGTAAACTGGATCTGCATGTTTTCAGACTTGGTCATTACATATAAACAGATTACTCTCTGAATTATCAGAAAAGCAGCCAAAAGAATTATTGCTCCAAAAAGTAAAGGAAAACACAGAATTAACCTCTTATAGCAGTGTGTAAAAACTAATCACACAGAATTGGTTTACCTGATATCCGATATATAAACTGCCTTAGCATATAGTTTCCATTATAAAAAACCCTAACATTTTTGTTTCAGTCAAGCCAAAAGTAATTAAATTAGTGGGAGTGGGATTATTAGATATTTCTACGAAAAGCATGAAGGCATAAAGGCCCATTCAAGGATTCTGACAATCTTATCTGATGAAGAACTGGGACTCAATTGTGTCTGTAATATCAAACCTATCCGATTTCTTTTTCTCTATTCACACAAATATCAAATATCCTTTGGCCTGCTTGAATGTCAGGATTAAGCTCAAGGAAATGAAGGATGACAAGATAGTTTTCATGGCTTATATCAGAGATTAACAAGTTGGAAATTCAACAGCTTGTCATCAGCCACAGCAGTCTGTAGAACTTGAAGAGGTATAGAAGTATTAACATCCTGCAGATTTAAATTAAATGAATTTAAGGAAGTGCTCCTGGTGAAATTTGGATCAAAATCCCAAATGCGGTCACCAGGGTCCGCTGGATACCTGATGAAACAAGTGAAATAAACTCAACAAATAAAAAAAAATGAAATCATAAATAACCAGGGTGAGGAAATGCCTGAAGAAGAAGCATATCTGTACGGTGAAAACATAATTGAAGTCATAAAATAGCAATTCTTAATTTTCCAATAATAGAATTAAAGAATGACCAATTGGTTATGTCTTCTTTTTATGATATCTCACACAGTATGCTATAAAATTCAGCATTCTATGGTTACTTTCAGTTCAACATCAAAAATAAAAAGTCCAAAGTCCGTAATTAACCCGATCACAAAATGCAACCCTACAGTTTTACACTTTTACGTTATGAATTACCTCTTTGATCTTGATCTGTGATCATATCTACCTTTTGACCTAGATTGAGACCTATGTCTACGACGCCTTTCTCTTGCAAAGTCCCAGTGCCTGTCATGTTCATGAACTTAGAAAAAGAAAACTTGCACGGTATAAATACAAAATGGACAACGCATAGGAAAAGGTAAGCATCATATCCAAGAGACAAAATAAGCATACAAGGCTTGCTTCATAAAGATAATAATCAACCAAACCAGTATTATCCTATTAACATATAAAAAAAACAGAAAAAGAGCAGTTTGATAAAAATAATAATAATAAAGAAATGAAAAATTCAGACACATCCCAGATATAGAGCATGCAGTAACAACACCAAATTAGTACAATAAGGCATAGTAGAATTTTACGTTTAAAGCAATTACACATAAGTATCTAAAACTTACCAAATAGTTAATTTTAACTCATTGTTGGCTCTAATTACTCTATAACCAACAAATTGCTTGGATAAAAGAAACTTTTGGTGGCTGAAAACGTATAATAAGGGCTACCGACCCATTGTAGAACTAAAATAAAACAAAATAAATAAATGCCACTCATAAATGGAAAACAAACAAGTATAACACTATGGGGAAAGGCAAGCAACATACCTATCATATTCTCGACTATGGCCACAGTCATCGTCATCAAATCTCTCACTGACGTGTTCCCTTCTCTACCGGTTTTCCACGAGGGACTTAATAATCTTTTGTTAGCAGTAGGGGTTTTGTTATTTAGGGCATCGAAGCTCCACGAGTCAATCCGTTTCTTTGTATTTATCTAAAGAGTTAACTTGTTTATCGGGTTTGCTTTATACCCGAATCCGACCCGTTAATGTAACCCTAAACGGTTCGGATCTGAGTTCAGTTTCCCAATTATAAGATCCGCTCCGACTTGTATATTTCAGGGGCTTGTTTGGATAAGGACTATAGCTTCCTTTTTAATAATTATTAAATTATTATTCAAATAATAGTTTAAGTTTATTTTGAGGAAAACATTGAATAAATAAAGCAGTGATTTTTTTTTAACTCCATGATTTTTTTAATAAAGAATATGGTTCACATAAATATGAGAGAGATCATTTGATTTGGGTGAACATTTTTATTTTATTTTATTTTTAAATTGAATTAATTAGGTTGGGATTTCTATTTTATTCTTTGGTGATGATTTGATATGTACACACGCACGAAATAAATAAATACTACTTGTATCACGGATGTTTACATGAGCTGAAAATTGATCATCCATCCCGCACAACGTCATTAAGTGATATAGCGTTGTGAACAACAAGCTTGTACTCACAAATAGGGATCTGTTACTATCATTATATCAAGGAAGACTCGAACTCAATATATAAATTATTTTTACGCATGTAATTAAATTTTAAAATTTTATAAAATATATTCCATCCAGGTTTATTTATCATTGTGACTTGATTATTATTATTATTATTATTATTATTATTATTTTTATTTTTATTACATATCTGAGGATGTTTGCATGTGTTTGATTTATAGAAAAAATAAATAAATTTCAAGTTGTTAAAAAGTGTTAAAAGCTGGTAAAACACTGATCAACTGCTAACAAAGAGTTACATTTGCTGAGTCTTCATAAATTTAAATACTAAATGAAACAACATGTTCAAGAATCAAGCTGATAATTTGTTTTGAAAGAAAAAAATTGTATAGGAGAAAGCTGTAAGCTTCCATTGGCGTATGTGGTGGTGATGAGTTCTCAAATTTTCTAAAGGGGTCAAGATGGTCTGCGCCGTGGTGAGCAGTTACCACGTCCGAGATGCGTTTCCTTGGAAGTTCTCGTGATGGCTTCGCCGGGCTCGTTAATAACTACGGTGGCTATCGACATCCTTGTGGCGGTGCTCGTGGAGGTTTCTACTGAGCTCGTAGAAATTTTCGACCTTTAGCTTCTCGATCAGCTCGTGCGGTTTCCCAGCCTCGGATCCCACGATCGCCTTCCTCCTATAGGCTCTCCGGTGAGGAAGGAACTTCATCTGTTGAAAGTAGCTCGCACACCACCATTAGAGACATTCCCTCCCGCACCCCTGCACTGCAGCGTCGTCGCTCATGGGATTGGCGATCTTTTGCAAAAAATTGTTTTGCGTTCTAGACACAAAGGGCGATGAATCGCGGACATCAACTTACATAGTGTCTGCTCGGCGTGGGACACTCGCCATTCGTCTGCCCGCTCGCACTTCTCCTCCTCGATCGATTGCTAAGAAGGCAAGAGTTAGATCTAAATTTTTCTCTCCGGGAAACTCTACTGAACTCAAGCCTCTCCTTCACGTTCTACGCTTGATCTGCCATGCTTCTCTGCGTGTCCTTGCCGATTCATGAAGCTATTCTTAAATCAAAGGAAGACCTCAAAAGATGATTATCATCAAAGTTATTTCGAGCTGACATGAGCGTCCGAATCTCTCCATGCCTCGCTTCCACTTTGCTTGAATCACGATCTACGTGAGCATATAACTCCTTTTTAACAGCGATTTACGTACTCCCTATGTCTCGAGTAGGGGATCTTTCTTTTGTGGTTGTGAAGAGAAGCCCGATCACTCTGAACTCCAACCTTGGTCCTTCTGTATCAGTCTTTCTCACTGGACGGCTGAGTTTGGCTCTCATGCGATCGCTGCGTAGCAACTATAGCTGGATTAGAATCTCCAATCTCCGCTCCATTCTTTGGAATTGGGATTCTATCGATGGAGATACCGAGACCCGATCGGGGACTTGATCTATGTCGAAAAGAAAGAACATATCACTCTTGAGCACCTTCGTACTTTGGTTAGACTTAAACCTTGATCATTTTTCGGCTGGAGATCGATGTGGATGTCGGGTGTTAGAAGCTTCATCGTTAAATTGGAGGATGATGGAGTCCGTCCTTCGTTCCAAGGTGGTGCAAGGGCCGCGACTCAACTTCCTTGAGGAACCCTCGGTTCAGCCCTCACTCACTGCTATTCACATTTCTAAAAGGTGATAAAGGGCAAAAGCTCCCATTTTTCCGTCGATGTTCCCCCTTTGAGAGATTTTTTTGGCGTGGCTCGGTCTGCAGCCATGCGATGAGATCCATGGACGCCGAGACTGGGGAGATACTCTCCTTCCTCCCTCAGATGAGCAGTACGGATGCTTGGGAAAGTTACAGTGTCCCTGCGAACTAGGAATTCACGTGGTCTCGATGGCGGAATTTGATGCTCGTTGTCCCTCGTGTGATTACCGGGATGGGAGACAAGTTGTTGCCATGCGGTGGCGGCGTTGAGTGGACTCTCCTCGGTACGTCTCCATGCCTCGTGATAAAGGATTCTTCTATCCTCTTTTGCGCACCATACATGCGTCTCTTACGCCTCGGGATAATAACTCCCAAGATTCACTGCAGAAATCTCGGATGCCAAATCTAAGACTCATGATAGCATCTCTCTCATTGATTCCTCTCCTTGTGATCATCATTCTACCAATTTGCCTATCTCTTATCTTTGAGAATGTGCATCGAGATATTCACTCCCTCTTCATCCACCCGTATCTCACAATCGGGTGCATCGTGATAAAGCTTTCGAAGTGTTCCAAAATCCATTCCTAAGGATGATGCGCCTCGAGATATGCTCACCTCAGATCCATCTTGGATGTTATTTTAATGCCTCAAGATAAGCATCATTACGATTTATCTAATTCAACTCATGACAATGCTCTCTTGCTTCGTGATGATCATCCTCCATCATCAAATTCTGAATTTGATCAACCTCCTTTAGATGCACCACACGCATCCACTAATCGAGGGAGCTCTTGCCTCCATCTCAAAACCTCTCCCCGGCAATCTCGGTTCGAGGCAGTTCTGGTTGGATTTTTCGTTCTTGGAGGGTGGACCTTGATCCCGAGTACTAACTCTGGAAAATTCTACTCTCTTGAAACCACGCCCGAGAACTCTCATTAGATGACCACTCAGGATGAAGAACTCCCTAGGCGGGGGTGAGAGGAGGATATTCCTAGAGAATGAATTGGAAGATGTCGATCCCTTCCTTGAAAGCGATAATCTCGATCCCGGTTTGAACATGATCAGACCTCCAGCTTTTTCGGGGAGATGTCCAGGATGAATGATACTATTTCGGACTCATCTGCGGTACATATTCGCACGGTGCAGAAGAAATAAGTACCTTGGAAAATATCCCAAACAACTCCCCTCACGTATTAAAACAAATCGGAAGAAGCGGCAGACCCAAAAAGCCATACGGGCGATGGAATGAAGAAAAGGCTGGTTGTCCCACCCTCCCTCCAGCGCTCCTCAAAAGATACAGTGCAGTCCCTAGAGAAGGTATGCCTAATCCCTCTAGTGCATATTTTTCTTCTTGGGTGATGCTCAAATCCTTAATCTGAGTTATTCTTGTGGCATTAAATTCTTGGGATCACCTACTCATAAATCTAAATGCATAGATAAAAAGTTAAGCTCTCTTGAAGCGAGAAAAGAGCTTCCAAGGCTCCTCGGTCCCCGGATCTCCTCGAGATCTAATCACTGAACCATAATTGTTTCCATGAAAATTTTAGGTTGGAATGTTAGAGAGTCTTGGCGAGACCCTCTAAATGCCACCTTGTCAAAGATATTATTTTTGCAATTCCCATGTAGACATTAATTATTTGCCTTCAGAAACTAAACTTCAGAGCTCCATCGTTCTTCTTGGAGATTATTTGGTGAGCAAGCGTTTTGATTCTTCGAATATTCTAGCTCAAGGTATTCTTGGAGGCATTATCCTTGCTTGGGATAGATTCTCCAAATCCTTGGTACTTTTAATCCATCGGATCCCTTTACCATCTCCATTAATTTTTCCGATCGATTTAACAATTCTATTTGGGCTTGCACAAGTGTTCTGATCCAAATTCCCACTCCATTAGAATTGACTTTTTGGAATGAACTTAGACTTTTAGAAATCTCATCTCCATCCCTTGGGTTGCTCATGGAGACTTCAACACTGTGTTTTCTTTTGAAGACAAAAAATAATAATCTAGTTAATCCAAGAGATATCTCTACATCTCAAAACCTACTAAGTGAACTTGACCTTATTGATCCACCTATTAGTGGGAGAAGATTTACTTGGACCAATGGTCGATCTAATCCATCTGGTCCGACTTGATCGTTTCCTTTATTCCCACAAGCTGGATCACTTTATTTCCCGGATCTTCCTCAGCGGTCCTCCCAGTTTGGCTCGGGACCATTCTCCCGTTTGCCTTGACTTTGGAGATCACTCTTGGCGTCCCAGATCCTTTAAGTTTGAGAAATTTTTAGTGCGAGTGATCCCAAACTTGTCTCTCTTATTCAAGATTGAGTAGGCGAGAATCGAGACCACGATGGGTTGTGGTGCCTCATTTTCTCTAAAAACTTGCTTATATGAAATCGAGCTTCAGCTTTTGGGCCGAGAACACCTTTGGTGCTTCGAAACTACCCTACATCCGACCTCCTCTCAGAACTTAATGCAGTGGCGTCATTGGTGAATGTAGACCTCTCGAGGAGCGAATCCTCCCGAGTCTCCCGGGATTCGATCGAGCTCTATACTATCCTAAATCGGGAGGAAATCCTTTGGAGCAGCGTTCTAGAATCACTTGGCTCAGAAGAGGGGGATGAAATACTAAATATCATGTCGCAAAATATCGGGAGAAATTTAAACTTTATCCCTCGCATCTTTCATAATGATCATTGGATTGATGGAAATGAGCAAATTGGTAGGGATCTTCTTGATCCCTACCATTCTCTCTTCAGCTCTCCTTATCTCAGCAATTCATCCTTAGTTTGGCACTTCCTTTTTATTATAAAGAAAGAGTTGACCTTTCCCATCTTGATTCACCTTTCACTCTTGTTGAAATTAAACAAGCTGTTTTTGATCTCAACCCTGACAAAGCTCCTGGACTGGATGGTTTCCCTATTCTCTTTTTAAAAATCACTTTGGACCCTCGCCGGGATCCTATTGTTAATTTATGCAGTGACTTTTTTCGGGCTCTATCAATCTTAGGCGTGTCTATGGATCAACATCGTTCTTATCGCAAAAATAGCAGTACCGAAATGTTCGTGATTTTAGACCCATCAGTCTTATCAACTCTACATGTAAAAGTATTCTAAGATTCTACGTTAATTGGCTTAGCAAAGTAATTAATGTCAGTGGGCGATTCTCGATCAAAAGCTTCATTAAAGGAAGATGCATCACGGAAAACATTGTTGGAGCCCGAAACTATTTTAATTTCTGCGGAAGCGAAAAAGCCTTAGTTCGCCTTCAAAGTGGACTTTGCTAAAAGCTTTTGATTCCCTTATGTGGAACTTTCTCTTTGATATTCTTGCGGTTAGAGGATTTGGGCCTAAATGGATCTCTTGGATTCATACTATCCTTAGCACTTTGCCAAGATTCGGGTTCCTCGTTAATGGTACCACTCAAGGCTATGTCAAATGCAAAAAGAGGTTTGAGGCAAGGAGATCCTCTTTCCTACTCTTTGCCCTCGATTCTTTGATGCCACGAGGTCTGCAATGTTCTTTCATGCACTAAGATCCATGAGTCCTTGTGGGCGTACCTTTAAATCAATCGGTTAATTTTTTTGTCACTTTCAATACGGCTGATGACTTCTTAATCTTCGCTGCTTTGGAGGTCGAGAAGATCTTCTTATCATTAAATTAATTCTTTATCTTTTTAGGGGGTCTTAGAAAGCATCCATAAATTACTCAAAAGAGTTGCTTGTACTCTACAAACTACGGTTCAACCACACCACTCTTACGCGAGAATCTAAAGCGCTCCAGATTGCCTACCGATAACTTATTTGAGAGATTCCTCTTTTACGGCAGTGAGACCAAGGCGTGTGTAGGGCAAAAACTCAGCTGGCATGGTCGATCTGAGACTCACATCTTGGAAAGCAAATTACTTATCCCTTGGTGGGACGACTTAACCCTTGTGAACTACTGTTCTCTCCACCATTCCAGTTTACTGGATGTCTGTCTTTAAGCTTCCTATTTGGGTGATCAAAGAAATAGATCGAATCCGAAGGGATTTTCTTTGGAAGGGCCACGACACGGGCCTAAAGGGAATGAGTGATTGCACGGAATAGGATTACTAGACCCTTGCGCGACATGGGAGGTGGGGTATTCTCAACCTTGAGGGTCAATAAAAGCTTTACTTGGGAAGTGGTGGTGGAGTATCTTGCAATCTTAAGCTGTGGGTGGAGTTAAAAATCATTCGATCTAACTACTCTCTCACCCGGTTCTAACGGTTTTTGTTGTACGCTCCTCCTAAAAATAAATCCTTCTTTTTGGGCCGGGAGTGACCTCCACTTCTACCCTTTTCGATCTTGCCTAAAGCAAAACTATCAGAAGTGGTTCTAACACATCTCTTTTGGTTTGATCGTTGTACTGTGGGCTTGTTCTTAAAAGATATCGGCCAATTCTCTTCTAGCATGATGTACTTTCCACAGGATAACCATAAAGGCGATTTTCTCGACTTCTTAATAATCTTGAGATGTTATTCCCATACATCACTTTTCGTGACTTGTTATCTCTATGCGAAATTATCTACGATTGCTCCCCTAATCAAGATGACACTCCTACAGCTCTTGAAAAAAATGGAATTTTCACGGTCAAATCCTTTTACAAATTCCTTATTGATGGTGGCTTGCGCAGCTCACATCACTCTCTCTTTTGGAAAATTCGTTGCCCTAGGAAAATTATTCTTTTACTGCATTGGCTTGCGGGGAAGACAAAATTCTTACTCTCACAAATCTTTTTCAAGATTGGGTGTAATACTCTAAATTCCTCGAGATACACGTGTCCTTTGTCATAATGCCTCACAGCTCGAATCACCTTTTTCCTAGAGCTGATTTTTCTAAGCGTATTTGGGCTTTTTACACTCGGGGCCTTGAGACTTAAATTCTTCACCTCAATCTATCACCTTGCTTTGTGGAACTCTTGGATTTCTACCCTCACCTCAGAGCTTCGTATCCTCTGGGATCTTATCTCCCGTGCAATCCTGTGGAACATTTGGATCGAACGAAATTCGCGTATTTTTCACTTGAATGCGTTATCGCCTTACAATATTATGTTTAAAAAGTGCTAATAATAGCTTCTTTCTTGGTTCTCGACCCCTGCGGTGAAAGCCATCGGCAATCCTTGATGATGCTTCAGCGGAAGATCAGCGCTCACTCAACTTTCTCGGCACTAGAGCCCCCAAATCACATTGGCGACTCGACCACGATCTTTGCACGGGGGTAGTTGCTTACGATGTCTTTCTAGGAAGGCCTGAGATGTCAGACGGTGTCTTCCGCCTACTTAGATTTTTCTCCTTGTCTTTTTACCTACTTTCTGTATGTCGTCTCTCCTCACTCCTGGTGATAGGAGTTTCCTACTTTGTACTGTCTTTCCCTTGTCGATAAAAGTGCATGGTTTATCCACATTTATTTCAGAATCAAGATCTACATATGTTCTCATTCATCATGATAAAATGCAGCAAAATAATACATTTTTCTTTTAGACAACAACAACAGTTTCATTTCACTTATTTACTTTTTGGTGACTATCTTGGCTGTGGAGCAGTCAATATTAATTCACTGTAACCTGGAGAAGGTTCAATTGGACTCTGAATTGGTGGCAGAGGCTTTCTTTCCACAGATAAATACCTGCTAGAACCATTACCATTTACCAACTCCTCCTATTCCTATGCTTTCAATTGATCTCATATACTCCGCGGCATTGTTTTCGATGATCAGAGCATCTTCAAGCTCTCTCACAATGTCGGTCATATTCGGTCTGTAAGTAGAGAAAGGTTCTAGGCAAACCAATACAGTTTCAACCACTCTCCACATTGCTTCAGCATGGAGCCACCTTTTATACATGGATCCACAATTTCGTCGATTCTTGATTCTCTGATAAATGGTTTTGCTTGCAATCAATCATATGCCATCAATCTAAAATCAATGCAATAAAATTGCATGAAAGGTATATAAGTGGACGATAAAACCATAGTCTCATGTGACAGATGAGTGCTTGTGGTTGCAAGCAAAGCAAGGGTGTTCTTCACAGAAGCTAATGCGGAAGGAGTTATTTAATAGTTTTCACCAAATTTGAATGTCTGCAGTAAAAGAAATTATTTCTAATAGCTTGATGCAGCATGTTATCAAGAAAGAAAGAGAATGGTTCTAACATATATAAATACATTTCTCAATTCTCATTCAATTTAATGAAAGCAGGTTCTAAATATAAAATGGAGAAACAATCAACAAAGTTCAGAGCATCAGGAGAATTTAGAAAATTCAATGACATGTTGATACATGCTGTTCTCTTTGCCTTTCCTTTAGGTTTCGACGGAAGAAGGAAGCTTTGAATCTATTATTTCTCTTTTTAAGCGTGGATTGAGTTCTGGTAATGTTGATGGCAAACAATAACAACAAAGAATTCAATCCATATAAATGTTTCAAGCTCAGTGATTTTAAAATCAATGACAAACATCAAGAAAACCAAAGAGCTTAAGTTCATAACATATCCGGTATTTTGGTAAGTTGTACCGGATAGGGTTTATATATATTTATGTAAATATGTAACCCTAACTAATTTTCTAATAAAAGAATCGACAGTTGCTCCGCTCCCGAGAATATAGACATACTCAGCCGAATCTTGTTAAATCTCGTGTGATTTGGCATAAGTAGAAAAACAATCGGTTCATGATTTTCACCATAACCATTAGAGGCCGTTTGGTTAGTGATAATGACATATTACCACATAACGAGATTACTATGGTAATATGAGTGGGAATGTTATATGGATGGGAATATTGCGGTAATTTAATATAACCATGTTTGGTTGGGAACTCTTATTACCGGGAATAGTTCATTACTGTGTTTGGTTGTCGTGGTAGTCGATTTGTTAAAATATAAAAAGTTATAAGATTACAGATCCAAAATAGAGCACCAAATTTGGTGGTGATAGGATAACTAAACTTTTTGGTAATATTTATAAGTTGGTAATATGATATTATCGTCCAGCATTCTGGCGGTCTGATCACCGGCGTGATAATATTTTTCGGATTAACCGTAGTCATGTGTATCTTTTTACATTATCCTTGACCGAAAGCAGTCGCTCAAAGATTGTAAGATGGACCCTAAAGTGGGGGTCTCGTACATTCACCACTCAAACAAACAAACAAAAATGTTTTTAAAACCCAAAGTACGACAATTTTGTTCATTTTTAGCTTTCCATTCAATAATATCTGCTAGTTTCAATAATATCTGCTAGTTCTGTTCACGCCAGCATGTTATTCTATCATGACATCTGATTTTGATGTGGCTGCGCACATCCAGCACTTTGACAGGACAGACTCCATTCGATGGACGGGTAAGATGAACAAAAATCTGCTGGTTTTGAGGGCCTAAAATGAATTATTTTTTGCTGAGTAGCAAAGTGCAACACTTTTCGAATTGGCTGAATGCACAGTAATTATTATGATATTATCTCAATCAAGGAAAATGTGATATATGAGCAACTAATAGTCCCACATAACTGAAATTGATATATTGATATATATGTATACTAATATATATGCTTTGGTCCCAAACTTTTGGGTTGAATTGAACTCCCATGATGTGTGGTCTATATCTAACACAAATTAAAAAAAAAATAATAATAATTACCCCTTCCACACTGCTCCGTTAAACAAAACAAAGCATAAAAAAAATTTTGAACTCTCCATCCCCCAACCATACCAAACAAGACTTTCTTATTAAAAAAGCAGTTATTTTTTTAACTTAAACATGATAACATAAAATAAGAACCGCAAAATAAAATAAGTTCACACAGAAAACTTTAACAAGAGCCGTACCCATCAAGCAGAAACATGACTAAAGAAACATAGGAATGTTCAAATGAAAATTTTGCTCAGTCCGCAAAAATAAGAGGCATATTCAAAAGAAACAGGCCATGTGTATCAATTTATATCACACAGCTGGTGCCACCATGAACCTGCAAAAAGCCACCCATAAAAACGATGGAATCAATTATTAAAACTTTTCGTAAGAGTCATATTTCAACATGCTACGCACACAAACACATAATGTCTTGAAACGATGACAGCTTCAAGGTACATGTCAAAATAAATAAGAAAAAACTACGAGCATGTCTCTAGCTACAACCATTGAACATTAAATGTGTTTTGCTACTACTTTGGAAACACTAATTGCTACTGCAACTACAGGGGAGTGATATCAAGCATATTCTCCCTGAGCAAACTTGTTCTCAGGATAAAAGACGGCGACCACTGTATTCCCACCAAATTTCCTCCCATTCAATGCTTGCCGGGCCTTTGATGATGCATCTGTGTCTGCATATTCCAGGAATACCTGAAAAGAAAAGTTACTGGTATTTTTTTCAGACACACAAGGTAAGTAATTTGGTAGTAAGTCATCACCAAAAACACGTAACACAGTGTTGGACCAATATCACCAGCAAATCATATTGATTTAAGGATGACATAGAATATTACCAGTCATTTCACTAAGCAATTAAGATCCTAGTATTTTGACTGGGTGGTAAAGAAAAGGAAAAAAATTAGTATAATTGGCATTCACAAGCAAGGTGATGCACAAGGATCTATAGACTGCTTTTCAATTTATATAATAGATGAAACTGCTATCGACTTAATATCCTCAGACTTACCTTTCCAACACCTGGATACGGTTCATTATTTGGGCCTGGCCGGGGGATGACAACATTCACCAATTTACCTGTAAAAACAACTCAACCAAATATCTTACAAGCTCTAAAAGAAAGTTCTTATATAAATTATTTAAGCAGTATCAAATAGAATGCGAAAGGGATAACAAGGTGGGTACCGTATTTTTCACCCTCGCCCCTCATGTCATCCAATATATCTTCATATTCTTCATCGTCCTTCAGTTCGTCTTCATTAATAGCTTGTGATAAACATATTACCTTTGTTGGAAGGGATCCAGCTTGATACACAAGCCTCTGCAAAATATTCAGGAAAACATATTATACAGATCATTCTCACTATTGTACATAGATAAGGTAGTTCATCTGAAACAAAAGCTAATTGTTCAGATAATTAAGCTAAAGTCAACAGATTGTTCACACTAATAAAGGATCCATATGCAGTCCAACACAACTTCAAAAGATTATTTGCAGCAGTGAAGAACTGTGGGAGAAATACAAACAAAGGAAGGACTTGGATATTCACATCCAAGAGGGAGATGGTAGAATTTCACAACACATGCTTGAGTTTGATAGATTTCAAGCTGATTAGAAACTTCAAAATTAGAGTTACAGATAGCATTAAAAGGCTATAAAAGCTAGAATAATTCAATAAACAGATGCAACAGAAGAAAATAGAGCTCCAATCCTCTAATAAAGCAAAAAAATAAAAATAAAATAAAATTTGACAGCAATCCAGGAACCAAGAATTGTTAAAACATGGAACAATAGGAATAAACAAAAGGCTATTAACATGTTTTGACACAAGCAATAACATCACATAGACTACTGTCAGATAGGAGTGAATGCCAATATGGGAATGGCTGCACCTCAATTAAGCATACGTTATCATACAAGCAATAGCAGCACATAAACAAATATCTGTTTGGGGAAATGCAACGTACATGTTCACCATGTTTCTAAATATTCTTCTAGAAAGCGTGCAATACTTAAATAAATTTATCCAGATCAAGCAAAGTGAAGTTACTGCTCTAATAATATCTTTTAGATATGATTCTCACTGAATGATTGGATCTATAATGCCAAAAATTGGTTAAATATAAGAGAGAAGACTTCCCAAAACTGGCACCTGCAATTGCCGTAGTCCATCATTGACAACATCCGCAGCTTACCCAGACCAAAGACATCATTCCAAGTATTTTAACCAGCATGTATTGTTGGTTTAACCAAATTAGAGGAATAAAATTGAAATACAAGCTACAACAGAAGCAAACAAGTTTAAAGGCAACTGGTGAAAGCATCAGAGATGAACCATGAGAGACAAAGAAAGGCACCCAATCACAATATAGTGATGAAGAAATATATATGTTTGGACTTTTGACAGTCCATGCAGTCACAACTCAGTTCTACTCGGTAGACAGTCAATAGGAGGCCTCACTTATAATATCATGCGACACAGTTGTAATGTACCAGAATATTATACTTTCAGTGATTTACCTGCAAAGCTACTTGTTGTTGAGCCTGTAGCAACACACTTTCTTGCTCTGGTCTAGGCTGAGCAGCACCTTGGTTTGCTCGTCTAACAGTAAGTGTTTTATCTCCCATTTTGATACCATTAAGAGCTGCACATGCAATGTCGGTAACAGAGAGGTCTTGGTAAACACAAAAGGCATAGCCTTTTGAGTTTCCAGTTTCCCTGTCCTTTACCAGATCAAAACCTCGAAGTAGCCCAAAAGATTCAAGCAACTCCCTGACCTGTGCTTCAGTAAAATAGTATGGCAGCCCACCGACAAAAATACGATCAGGCCCTTCAAGCCCACCAGCAGAACCTGGTGTCAGCCCAACAGCAGCAAGGTTCAGATTTGGGTTGGGTTGGCTAGGGCCAAGTGCAGCAGCAAGTGAAGGATTGTAGTCACTAGGTCTTCTAACCTTTACTGGTGCACCCTGCACACCATATATATACATATATATATATGATTTATTAAATCAACAGTAGATACATAATTTTCAAAAACCTCATAAACTTAATGGTTAGCTAAATCATCCAGACAACTATGATGAAGCTAACAAACCATGATATAAGATGGTGTGTCATTTTGGTTTTTATCACTAAGAACGAAATGATGAAGATTTTTTTTTTTACAGACTTCTTTTCTCTATTTAAACTCAAAAGCTCATAAGTTTTGAGGGTAAAAAGAGTTAACTTCAAAAATAAAATTTATTTTAGTAGCTGTGACTATGAGGGCATTTAAGAATAATCCCAAAAAAAGATGAGGATAATTTAGAGATGAAAATCTGAATATTAGCTTTTAAAAACATCTTCTATCCAAAAGCTATTATTTTTAGCCTTGACATTGTTCCTGATTTTAAAAAAGAAGAAACTCTTTTCAATTGTCAACCAAACATCTTTTTCAAGGTTGGGAAGAGTTTCCAATGATCACAGAAACTGTTTTTAAGCTTCTCAAACGCAATGCCAAATGCCCTAGGGCTTAAAGCATAAGGTAATACGCACAGTAAACTAGTTTGTTCCCACTTGCCAATTATGTCAATGGGACTATCCAAGATTCAGTTGTTTTGAATGCTATTATATCTTTTGTCCAATAAATATTGCCTAAAAAAACCATTTCATTACAAACACATGACTATAACAAAAAAACCTAAGCTTGCTATAGGCATTTGACAAA
>NC_052485.1:4473621-4498680 GCF_009730915.1 Dioscorea cayenensis subsp. rotundata | reverse complement strand
TAATTTAATGAATTATATATGGGAAGAAATAAAAATTATTTTAAAATTGTAATGTAAAATAATTTTTATTTTAAAATTCAACAATGAGCAGTTGCACAGTTAATACTCGATATGGCAGCGTGAGAGAACCAAAATAAGCAGTGCAGAAATATATACTTTTATGTTCATCTTATCAATCAAACCGGCAAAACAACCGCATAAATACATACTATCAATCACACCACTGAAACATCGATGATTAACATAAATTTATAAATAACACTCAAATAGTTTATTAAATTTATTAACGATGGTGGTCTTTCACATTATGGTTATACGTGTATTTTTATTTCTTTTCCATTTTGGCATATAGTTGTTTGAAACCTTTTGATTTACAAAATAACATGGTATTGTGTTATGGGCTTGATTGACTGTTGCAGTACTTGACTGCAATCTTATAAGAAAGTTAAATAACTTATTTTCTTCAAACATCCGCCAGATGTTAAAGCAATAGGAGGTAAACTCTTTCATATAGTCTCAGACCAGCACATGTATCTTAGCTTTTTTTTACTTCATTTGGTATTAGGATTTGTATTATATGGAGAATTGCTCATGGCTTTTTATCTGTCCAAAAATAAAAGGTTGTTCAGCAGCCAACTTGAACATCATCAACTGACAAGTCCTCCACCACAGGTTTAGGAGCCTCTAGTTAGGTACATTCCCACCTATTGAACTTCACCCCGGGCTTTAGAACATTTGTTTGAATTTAATTTGAAATGGATTGGGAATGATTTAGGAATGTGCCATCACGGTGTTTGGTTAAAAGCGTGGAAATGTGGGGAGGGATTTCTTTGGGAATGAGATAAAGGGGAAGATTTGGGTTATTCCGGTACAATTGGTTTGAATCACCACAGTCAAATAATTGAAATATCCATTTACCATGAGCTTTAAAACTTTCCATCAACTTGTCTTTTCTCCTTTTCTCTTCCTTTGGTCCGTGAAACACTGCGGAAGGAAACCGCCATTGTCGGGGCTATGCGCAAAATCAAATCCGCCAACGTCTTCAAGGTTTGCATTTTCTAAGCTTGAATTGTTAGTATTTGCACTTTTTTATATATGGATCTTTGGTTGACCAACTGCAGCTTATCTTTGTTCGTTTCTCTTTGCTTGGATCTTAAATTATTCCTAGATCTCTTCTCTCTTCTCCCTTCATTTCTATTTGCTTCCTGTTCATTATTTCTTCTTTTTATCTTTGAAATTTTTTCATGTTTCCAGTTGGAAATATTGTCATCTAAATAAATTTTAAAATGGCTACAAAATAATAGCCTCTGTTTTCTCCATAAGGAACAAGCTAAGCTGAATAAAAGGCTGGTTTACTCGTGAAAATAAAGCACCACTCACTTTCCAAGGCAAATGTTGCATTGATCATGAGTTACATGTCAAAACACATGCGTGCACACACATATAACAGTTAAGGATGCACACACACACACATATATAAGTTAAGGATGAAAATAAAACTTTATTTGAAAAAAACTTGAATTACCAATTTATTATTATCATAACGCATTTCACATTTAGTTTATTATGTCATGATATAATATGAATGATATGTTCATAATTATCATGCTCTCCACTGGATGAAATGGTTTTTATATCATATTGGAAACGTTATAAAATAAATAATAATGATAACTTGTTAAAATAATTAATACTATAAAAATACAACAACAATAATAATAAATTAAATTAATTCTAAAATAATAAAAATAAATGATAACATGGTAACAAAATAACAATATTAATAATGAAGATTGATTGTAAAATTAATTGATAAAAATAATTATAACAATAATTGATAGCATATTACAAATAAAATAATATTTTGACCAATATATTTATTTATTTAATATTTATTTCTCTACAAGGAGCATAGACATTTTACATGTTTTTCTATTTACTTTTCCATTTCAAAAGAATTACTCTCAGGTCCTTCATACCATATTCGTTTTCCTTTAATTCTAATACATTCTCCTTATTCTCATTCCTATCTATTCCTCCTCAACTCGTTCATGCAAACAAATTTAGAGTATTGTTCTATTTCTATGTTCCACGGGGAGTTTCTCTAAAGTCTTGGCGTTCCAAATTCCATCAAGCGGGACGGTTTGTGATCTTAGTGCAAATGGTTTCCCGTGGTGCACTAGGTTGTGAAAACCTAGATCTTTAGTGAAGTTAACACCTAATTATTTTCCTTTTGGAGTCAACATTTCAACAGAGACTGGTTTAAAACTCATTTGAAATGTTCATATTTTTGTTTAAAAAAACATAATAGGTGCATCTTCTTGAAAGAGCCTAACATTGTTGACATCAAACAATATGTTAAGTTATTCAATTGGCTTATAGGTATTATAGGTAAGTTTATTCGTTGGTTTTTTGTTAAGGGCGTATTTTGGTTTTAAAAAGTTAGACAGACTCCCTCAAGACCAAGTTTTTGGAGTCACCCACAATTTTTATGCCTCTCAAAATTGGAGTTAAACGAAATAAAAAGCAAATATGTATATAAGTATTTTTTAATTTAATACTTTTGAGATGAAATAAAACATTTAAAAAAATAATTAAAACCTTCACTAAAAGCCGACAAAAAAATGACGTTGCATTCCTCGATACAAATAATTTTAAAATCGTCTTTCATTTTATTTATATGTCTCAACAAATATAAGCAGAACTGAAATTCAAAAAAAAAAAACATAATAACTACACTTATCATTACAAAAATTTTACATAAACTCTCTAAACCACAATTAATATCCATAACGTTTATTATAACAATATAAATAAAAAAAGGGAAAATTCATTCGCGCGTAATTTTCAAAACTTCTAAAAACCCCCACTCCTACTTTTACACACCCCAGGACGACCCTTGAATTTAGTGTTTAACGCTTTACCCACTGCCGTTCTACTTCAAATGGGTCCATGTTGAAATCTGTTTTGGCCCTAAAATGGTGGGAAGGAAAAGCGTAAATCACATCATGTTCAACCTTTTGAAGGGCTTTATAACAGTTTCGATAGGCGATACCGAGGGTTGCGTACATCTGTTATTCCTCATTATCATATCCGAAATATATCGTCGGTTTGGTTATGCAAGTTGTATTCTGACGAGAAGAGCGATGGTGACCAGGTTCATTTTAGATTGTAAAGTTAACTATAGTTTATGGTTACATCGTATTTGTATATTTTAAATATTTAACTATTTTGCTATCCGTTTAAATATTTTACTAATATGTTTTAATAATTGTCATAAGTTTAATGCTTTATCTCGGTGGACTTGTTATCTTTATATTTCTATTAATGGTGTAATTCTAAAGTCTCTGCGTGTAAGCGGTGATCTTTTGGATTTGATCTGAATTGTTGGCGGGTGGCGCGCGTGCTGGTGGCGAGGGTCATGGTATCCCGTGCGTAGAATTAATGGCGTGTCTTATGCTGCGATAACTTCATTCGAACACGTTTCGTTCGTGGTCGATGTCATCGTCGATATCGACGTGCGTTTAACTTTTTCTCGGATCATGAAGAAAGTCGGTGGCCTTTTGCTATGTGGACTTCACCATAAATAGCAGGAAGGAACCCTCGCCGTGCATACCACTCTCGTCGTCCTCATCATCGTCACTCCTCTCTCCTCGTCCTCCTCTTTGCCCATGGACAACCACTCTGCTCTGAGAAAGAGGATGCTTTGGTGAGACGCTTCTTCCCTTCTCTTGAGAGTCGATTTAGCCTTGATCCACCTTGAACTGGAGTTACAAACTATCTTTTTCTCTCTTGCCCGAGGCGAAGCTGCTCTCATAATTGCACGAATCTGCGAGGATTCTCCGGCCCGGTGGATGGCGGGCAAAGCAGTCCAGAGAGCGTGACAGGTGAGAAGAGGTTTTTCGTATGTGCGTGATTCTTGACGGAGGATTCTAGAGGAGGGAGATCGTAAAACGTCCTTTAAGGCGAGGTTGACATTTTACCACCATGAGACTTTCTACGTACACGTTTGAGAACGACATTCCGATGGGTGCACGCTCTGTTGCGTTCCTACAGTTTACGCTTCTGGGATCTTGGTTAAGTCAGAGCCATGACTCATCGATTCATCGTCGTTTTCATGAATTTGTGTTGTTTAACCTAATAATGTTGTGTATGCGGTTCGAGTTGATGCGCATGTTGTCGCAGCTTGACTGTAGAGCATTCGAGATGTCACGAGACACTTGTTTTCGATTGCTCGCGGTCGGAGTCGTGAGTGTCGAAGTCCGGTAGCGGACGTTGTAAATGTGTAAATGTTGTAAATCTTATAAATAAAGCGTAGCACAAGCTTATTTGAGTTGTGAACTTACGAGAATTTAAACATAGACCTAAGTAGGAAACACGATGGCAGGAGCACAAAGAGCGTCGTTGTAAAGCGATAGAAAATCTGTAAATAATGTTTAAGCAGCGACAGCGGTGTTTAAGAGGTACTCTTTAAAGCAATGACAGCGTGTGAAACAATAGAAAAGAGATTAAACGATACTACTAGTTACTCTTTAAGAAAACAATGACAACGGTGTTTTAAGAAAATGCGTAAAAGATGTTTTAAACGGTGACCCAGGGTACCATCTTGAGCAGCTTGATGTCGATCAGAAAGCATTCGATTTAAAGCAATAGCATATTTATTTTACATGATATAGACTTTAGTTAAGCGAGTCAACCATTATTTTAAACACTATGTGTACTGTTTAAACATAGCTTAAAATGCAGCGTACCACGAGGAGACTCCATGTTGAGTTGAGAGCAATTCATTGACGATGACAATATGTCTTCCCTCGCTGCGGTGGCGTATATTTCCCTTTTTGCCCTTGGGATGGAGGGAAAAATACCGCGATCACATCACGATCTGGTCCCAACCTCTGCTGCGCTACAAGCGTGCACTGTTTGCCTTTACGGCTGGCTGCATTTGTGCTTCCACATCTTCTCTTCTTCTGCTTCGTCTTCTTTTGTTCTTCAGCTTCATTTGGTTTGTGCTGTTGGTTTTCGCAGTATATGTTATGGAAAGTGTGGTATTGCTAGAATTGACGAGGAAGGGGTGCCCATGTTGCTTTACTTTCCGGACTTCTTGGGAGTTGAGTGTTAGGTGATGAGATATGTAATGACGATGGGGTCGCGAGAAGTTTCTCTTATCGTTAAGTTTCATCACACGAGATGGATGCTCAAAGCAGGTTTTGCCCGATAGAAAGCGAATCGTTGACTTCCAGCGCGGATGTGTCAGTCCGCTCCATCTTCAAATGTCTTTGTAGTTGATCTTGGCATGTCGAGGGGCAGAAAATGTGCCGTTGCGAGTCCTAATGAAAAGCGAGGTTTTACTGCGTTGTAAAGTTCGCCTATCTTAATTATTCGGTTGTGCGGAGTAAATTTATTGTGTGACTTATAGTAAAATGCGTTTGTTTAACGTATTGTACTAGTGGATCACGTTATTAGTTAAATGCTTAAGTGTTGTTAACGTTTAAATATTTAATCATGTATCACTTAGCTTGATATATTCTCAAAGCAGCATATTGATCTATTTGTGAAGTGTTGGGGAATTGATTGCGAGGTGCTCTTTCGTCACGTCCCAGCTGAGTGACCTACGGCGTGTGCTGTGTACCTATCCTCGTCCGAGATCATTTCGAGTCTGCGTCGTTGGATGTTGGACTGACGTTTTGACGATTAGTCGAACATTCCCGATGTACTTGAAAATCATCGCGATCAAAGAGGAAATTTTTGACTTCAATTTCACGCAAAGAGGCGACTTGTCGGGTGGCGCTGTGGAATGTCTTTCGCGGAGTGGTTGTGGGTGGGCGTATCGTGCATCAAAGAGTATAACAAAAATACTTCGAATCGAGACCATCCGGCTTCCGTCGCTGCACTTTGCCGGTGGTGGCGTAGGTTGACGTCGCATCAAAGCGTCCGATGGGTTAAGCGCCGCGAGTGATTGAGGCTTCGAGGGCCGAGTCCGTCCGAGCCGCCGACATATCGACGTGGAAGGACATATTCTTGGGAACATGGTGTCCACGTACCATGCTAAGCGAGGCTTGGTTGAGAAAAGAGCATGCGGGTGGTCCTCGGCAGCGGTGACATCCATTGCGTTGTTTGCTGGTATGTGGATAAGGTGGGTACGAGGCAAAATCGGCGGCGTTGCGATACGTGGAAAAGAGAGCGGTGGTCGTTTTGGCGATGCGTCTTTTTCTCTTTCGGTAGCGTGATGTATTGGCTGGGATTGAGAGGGCTTGCGGCTTAGCTGCTGTGTCTCGATGGTACCCGGCCTCAACTTGGAAAATATCAGTACACTCTCTCTTGGGTGCGAAAAGATGAAACAATGGTCCACGTCGTCGCCTTCGGTATGGTCGACGGCGAGAGCCCGATGCCGGTGGACTTGGATTCGTATCTAAGTTAGAAGCGATGCTTGCTACGAGGATGGAGATTATCAGTGAGATAATTACCTTCGTGTCGGACAGGTCCGAGGCCTTGTGAGCGCCAGTGCGAGAGTCTTCCCTTCTGCCACATGCATCGCATCTTGACGTTTGGAGCCATTTATGAAAGCCAATAGTCGGACTTGGGAAGGAGCGAGGGAGGAGTCCGTCTATATGCTTCCATCTAGGTAGGGCATCCACGGCTAAAGATTTCGATATCTGGTGAATGAGCGCAGGCCACATCACCGAAGCTCATCACGGTTGATTATCATCGGAGTATGGCGCGTTGGTCAGATTATCATTCGGGTGATCGCTGTGAGATGTATTCAGCGTCGTGGAGTGCTAATGCTTTGGATCAAGGAAGTCATTCTATCGAGTGGCGAAAATGGTCGACTCTCATAAGGTCGGCGAATGTTGGTTTACACTTAACATTTTAGTGTTACCCTTTAAACATTCTCAATCTTTTGTTTAATTACACTTGCATCGACTTTAAATATTAATCCTTTCGTTTAAATATTTACAATAATGTTTAAACATGTTTACGGATTATTTAACCATCATCAGCATCTTTTGTTTAACCTTATTTGCCGTGTTCAGTTGATGCATGTTATGTATGCGTGAGCAGCGAACAAATGGGAGACCTACTTAGCCACGAGACATACATTCGAGTAGCGATACGTTTGTTGAGGACGGTGAAATCTTACGTGTTAGTGGGTCGTGTCGATGATCGCTCTGATGTCGACCAGTCACGACGAACTTCTGTGGATCTCGCCATCGGAACTTGATTCGTATCGAAGGTGGCAAGTTTGCGTATCCGCCGCAAACACGCTATACGCGGTGAATAATGCGACAGACAGCAAAGCATACAGTGATTTATTAGCGGGTACTTCACATCGACAATTACAAACTTACGCTACAGGAAGCTATATTCCCCACATGCGAAGCGATGGCAGGCCTTGGGCGGAAATCGTGAGCTTCAGGCTATGCACCGCACGTGACGAGAGGCTGGGACGGGCCTGACGAAAAGAGGATCGAGTCGCTGTGCGTTTGATGTCGCGAGAGAGTTACATGCGGCCACGCCATGGATCGGTCACTGATCGACGATCTTCAGCAGCTGGCGGCCGACTAGGTATTGTTAATAGCAATGAGCGATGACAGGAAACATTGTGTATTGATGGAGTTGTTTCCATATTTAAACTCTTTACTTCTACCCACGATTGTGAATGTATTTAGCGAGACAGTTTGTTATTTTTAACGGATACATCAGTAATTTGATATTTCAACTGATGTTTAAACGATATATGGTATGTCTTAAAACAATAAACGGAAATGTACACAACTACAACGTAAATTAAACAATGAAATGGCAATGAAATTTAGCACCTACAATTGAAAACAAACAAACTTTACATTGAGATATGTGTGATCGATGGGCACTTCCATATTTATTATTTTTAAACAATAGATGCATTTAGTTAAAGCGAGCGATGTTGTTATTTAGATGGACCGTATTTTGAAATATTCGTGATGGTTTAAAGCGATATATTGTATATTTAAACAATGAAAGTGAAATGTACACAATTAGAGCGTAAATTAAACAATGAAATAGCCAGATGGAATTTAACCTACTTTCTGATTCAAAACAAACAAAATTTACATTAACATATACAAGTCATGCTCTTGACTTCACGAAAACAATGAATTGAGTTTGTCGGTTACATTCGATAAAATTGACATTCGGATATACGTGACATGTTCTTGAAAAACAAAAATTTAACTACTGCGCACCCAGTCGAAGCCACTGACGCCACGTATCCTGGGTAACATCTATGATCTCGAGGTAAGGAGCGCCCCTGCTGCATGGTAGCCGTAACTTCTCACACGAGTAATTCTTTCGATAACGCATGCGACGTGGCCATTGTAATCGACTTCCTTGTAGCGTGGGGTTTTCTATGCAGTGACAGTGGGTGCTTCTTGGTCGGCGCACACTGGGAACTCCATGTCGGCCACTGGTGTCGAGATAGAGATTTCCATTGTCGAGATATGCAAGTCGAGATTATAATAGCGATTCATCTAAGCGGATATTAATAGGACATAATTAAAGAACTTACCATGTCAGCGCGTCCTTATCGTACCGGACGCGAAGAATAATGCTGTATTCTTGTTTATCATTGTCGGGGCGGCGGCGATAGGAGTGGCCATTCATGATTATCGGGAGGATGACAATTTGAACTTCACTGCGGTTTACTTGAGCATCCCGATCATAGCCATAATTGTGTAGTCGTGTCGTCTTCACGCTTGGCATAAAAGCTATGGCCAGTCACGGTGATGAGGCAGCGCTGTCTTGTAAGGATATGGCTCTTTGCTTCGGCGACTTTTTGTATTAGTGCATCTGGCGTCCATCACATCATCGATGACCATCTCCCTTCCCCTCAGCCGGCGTAGTATAATTTGTCACGGCGCTGTGGCAAATGGCGTCGTTCTTCCACACATGCGGTCTTTCGAGATAGCGATACTAGATATAATAAGACCATATTATAAATATTTAAATGATATTATCAATTGTTACATGATATTATATATAATTAAATGTTAAATGAGACAAATTAAACGATAACATAAAAAGGTATTAAACACTATTAGGTAATTGTTAAACACTATAATAAAACCTTTTAAAACAATATCATAAAAACTTTACTTACCCGATCAGCACGGCGGTTGAGGAAGATCCTCATCAACTCCTCGCTCGTATTTGATTAAAACGACTCAGCCAACCCATTTCTTCTTCTTTCGAATAAAAAGCTTTCCGAGTCAGTACGGTCCAATGTTTTGATTGGCCTTGATCATCTCTCTCGTTGCTCGGTCGGGGTCTTCGAGCAGCATCTTCCTGTCGATGCGGGGGACGATGGCGGCGGCGATCAACTGCAGACATCCTTGCATGGTTGTTCTTGTTGTGGGATTGTGTATCAGCTTCGATCGCGGGACGACGGCGGCAAGATCAACCGCATGATCACATCCTTAAATGGTTCTTGTTGTGGCGGGATTGTGTCCCGCTATGCTGCGCGATCTTGTCGGCCACGTCCACGGGCCAGCGGCAGCGGATTCGGCGATCTTCTCAACCCGTGGCCATGACAACGGCTCATTGGGAGACACACCCTTAACTTGTTCTTGATCTTCATTGATAGGTCCATCTTTGATGCCGTCAATCTCGGCTAGGTTCCACCGTAGTCGAGATTTCATCGAGAAGAGAGTCAGCCCGCCTTCTCAGCAGGCAGCACGACGTCGTCTCACGATGTCCTTCATCAACAACGGATCTGCACCGATGGTGTTGCATATTGTTTCATCGTTAGCCGGCGGTGGAGAGCGAAGCGATGTGTTCTCCTCTTTTTCGCAAGTCTCTTCGAATGTGCGTCAGCTGGGAATGACCTTCCCGATGATGCCCTCGTCGTCAAATTCCGACGCCTCGTTCGTCCGTGTGCTTTGCGAGGGATGGAGCGGCAGTTAGTGAACGTCCTTCGGGGCCTACCGACACTGGCGACAAGCCGACTGGATCATCAATATCCGCATGCTGCGCATAAGAGTTGCGGTGACATCCTCGCCTTTAATGTCACCGATTGACTGCTGAGTCGGAGGGTTTCTGCCATGGTCGGGGCTGCCACACTCGGGGACCGCTCGTTGTCGTGGTAGGGGGTTGTTGCAATCTGCTGGGGTGGGGAGGGCTTCTCCTGGCGTCGAGGAATGCGTCGCGTGGTGGGTCGGAAGTAGGAGAGCAGGCGTCCAGTAGCGCACGATGAAGGCTACCCTCTCATCGTCGCCTTGAGCAGTGGTTCCCAGAGCAATGGCGATCCATCCGGCTGAGTTGGCTCGACAAATATTTCTTCTTAGACGATTCAGCGGAACCATTTCGGGAAACTAACATATATAAACCAAACAATTTCGTGAAATCATTCATTTTAAACTATAAAAACTATATTTAAAAGCAAGTGTTTATATATTTAAGCGTTATAGAATATAATTAAAGCTGAGAAACAAAATATTTAAATCAAGTATGAATAAGAGTTAAACTGGTAAATACTAAAGTTAAGACGCTAAATAAAATGTTTAAAGCGTTAAAGACTTATGTTAAACATTGTCCATGATTTATTACCTCTTTTCCATCGAGTGACGACAAGCTCGCTTTCTCACGCGTCGCTTGCTAGAGTAAGTACTTTCACCAGTAGCACGAGCATCCTTGGGATCTTGCTCGAGAAACTGGGACTTTCTTCCCGTTCGGTCATTTCGTAGAAACAGACGCTTAGCTCGATAGAGCAACCCTTCATGTGTACCACATGTTGGTCTTCTTCCGGCAGCATCTATCTCTTGCACTCGGTGCGGTTTGCCATGGAATATCCTCCATAAGCCACTAGTCGTCGCTGCGCCCATGCAGATCGCCCCATGGTTGGTAGATCATCGGCGTAATCAGCGATCCGATTCGGAACCGAGCATGATGTATTTGGGAAGAGGGATTTGTCCCCATGAGGTACACCATCGAGTTTGACGAAATTATCTTCTTCTCCCTCTGTCGAACAAGTTGCATGTGAGTGCTCTCTGATGAAGTCTCGATGTCTCTCGTAGGTCTTTGATAGATACCGCCCTTCGAACGCCCTGACCTGGTTTTGTTCTTTCCTGAAGACCACCGCTGCGTCGCCATCGCAACGCAGACTCAAGCACGAGGGCCACATCTTGAGGTCCGAAACTCCAGCAGGCTTTCCCCCGATCCTCGAATTTATTAGTGCGACCATCGTACCTTTGCAAAAAAGAGAGAATCAGAAGGGCTCTCTCTTGGTATATAGCTTCTAGCTCAGTGAGCTGCAAAAGCGGTGTCCGTCCGAATAATCTCCCGATGTGTCGAGGGGTCATGTTATTTTTCATTCACTAAAGTCTCCACTACCGTGTCAAATAGCATCGACATTAACTAGGTTGACCGCCATAATCACAAGCTCGCGGCAATAACAACACATTCAACATGCAAGTATTGATAAAAAGTTTAGCCGGAAATATAAGGTTTTAAAGCGGTAAACTCTCGCTATTAAGAGAGATATAAAATGTTAAATAGAGACCCATTTTGTTAAACAGAGGCGAGAATACTTAAGCAGGGACAACAAATGTTAAAGCTGTAACATCTCATTTCTTAAACGTCAACCTCGTTTTGTAAAAGCTGCAAACCATATCAAACGAAAGCGAGAAATGTACATTATAAATATTACACAAATCATAACAATCGAAAAAACTAATTCGATAGTGTATACATACGAAAATGCAAAACAAAACAAAACCCCAGCCGAGAAATCTCCCTGCAGACTAACAAAACCCCGATCGAAATCCCCCTGCAGACTTGATATCTTCCAACAAAAAGCAGAGCACAAAACAAAACCGAAAAATCTTTCTTTATGTAGCACGCTAACATAAAACCATACTCAATACCTTAGATTTCAAATCGATGAAATGCCAACTAGTTGGCTGGAGGACTTCTCCTTCGAGATACCGGTGGAAAAGGGAAAAGGCGATGAAATGTCCCGATTACAGAGGCTTGCCGCAGAGAGACAACTTCCGGAGACGAGCTTTCGAAATGGAAAAGTCAAGACGTGAGTTGAGAAAAAGCAATTAAACGGCTCCAATAAATTCGTCTCTCGGGGTTACCCTACGGAAAACCGCCCACTTCCTCTCAAATCGCCGAGATGGCTGCAGCCACGACTCCCCATGCAAGGGCATTTTCGTCCAAAAAATTTGAAACTCACTCCGTTCACATCCGTTACAGGGTTTGGGGGTTTGAAAAACATAGAGTTTAAAAGGAGGGGGATTTTGGGGATTGCAAAACTAATGGGGTGTTTTTGACAATTTTACAAACTTAAAGGGTTTTTTTTGGCAATTTCCACTAAAAATTAAAAATATATAAAATAAATATTAACTCATTGAAAACAAAGTAGTTATCTCATACTCAATAAATACATATCTACATATACATATATAATAAATGGACTATAATTGTGATTACTACTGCAGGACAATTCAAAAATAAAATAAATAAAAAAACATCACATCTCAAAACTCAATGAAACATATTTTTTATTAAAAAATCATGGAGTTAAAAAAAAAATTCACTGGTTTGTTTATTCAATATTATCCTCAAAATAAACTCAAATTATTATTTGAAAATAATTTAATAATTATTAAAAAGGAAGCTATAATCTTTATCCAACAAGCCACTCAAAATCTCAAATATAAGTCGAAGCAGATCTTGCAACTGGGTCGGATTCGGGTTTAACTCAAACCCGATAACAAGTTAACTCCCTTTAATTTATGAGTAATGCTATATTGAACGAACAAACCACGACGAACCCGACCCACATGGTCGATATGGTGGCGTGAGACTTTTCGATAATTTATAAATAAACTAAAAAGGGAGAAACACCCACGTGATGCACTCCCTTCTCTCTTTCTCGTTTGGTTCTCTCTTTCCCTCCCGGCCAGCGTTTCCCTCCCCTTTTTCCGGCTTCGTCCCGGCCGCGGCTTCCCTCCGCCGATCCCTCCCTGAAAGAAATCACAAGTGAATTGAATTGACCGAACTCAATTTTTTCTGCTCTTAGATTACTTCTCAGTTATATAGCCAAGACATTACATAAGATCCAAGGAAGTAGGACCTGCCCAACACCCCTATTGACGCGGTTGAGCAGATCATCACGTTCCCCGAGGGCTGGTCACAAGCCTAAATTCACGCCACACATAACACACGATTACATGATAGTTGACCCAATGACTCAACACAAATTACAAGATACGACACGCTATTTTCTTTTAACAGTCCCCCTCAATCACAGCCTCGTTGTACTAGGTTGAGATTGTGGCAAATCTGCGTGAATAGAGCCTTGGGCAACGCCTTGGTAAAAACATCAGCTAGCTGGTCCTTTGAAGAAATGAAACGAACATTTAGTGCTTGACGAGCAACTTGTTCCCGGACAAAGTGAAAATCCACCTCTATGTGCTTCGTGCGAGCATGGAACACTGGATTGGACGTGAGATACGTTGCACCAAGAATGTCACACCACAGTATAGGCGCTGAAGACTGATAAATGCCAAGCTCTCTGAGTAAGGTCTGAAGCCATATGAGTTCAGCTGTCACATTTGCAATGGCCTTGCATTCGGCTTCAGTGCTAGATCTCGAGACGGTTTGCTGTTTTCGTGAACTCCACGATATAAGATTTGATCCCAACAGTGCATGAAACCCACTAGTGGAGCGTCGATCTTGAGGAGAGCACCTAATCGGCATCGAGAACGACTCAATATATCATTGGTTGATTCTTTGAATTTTCGATCCATGACCATCTGTCCCCTTCACATACGGAGTATTCTTTTGATGACTTTCCCAATGTTTGTCCGTGGGTGTCCGAATAAATTGACATACTCTATTTACTACAAAAAGAGATCTGGTCTTGTTATGGTCGTCATCGTAGCCCTCCGACAATGCTCTGTCATCTGAAATTGATTTTTCACCGTTAACTCGATCCACTGATCTCTGGTGATTTCTCATTGGTTGCCATGGGGGTGGAGATTGGCTTGCACTTATCCATGTTGGCTCGTTTCAGAAGATCTTGAGCATACCTTCTTTGTGACAGTACAACTCCACCTTTGTCAGGAATAACCTCTACACCAAGAAAGTAGTTTAGCTCTCCCAAGTCCTTCACTGCAAAATCCACTGTCAATTGTTGAATAAGTTTGTCAGTGGCAACTGAGGATGAGCTCACAATAATTATATCATCAACATAGATCAGCATGTACATTATGAGTGAATTTTGCTTAAGAATAAACAAAGACGCGTCAGCTTGTGATGGACTGAACCCCAAGCTCAGTAGTTTGTCAGTCAGACATGAGTGCCAAGCACGGGGGGCTTGTTTCAGTCCATATAGTGCTTTGTTGAGCTTGCAGATGTAATTTGAAGGTACTTGTGAGCTCTCATAACCAGGGGGTTGAGACATATAAACTTCTTTCAGAAAACCATGCAGGAAGGCATTTTGCACATCTATCTGCCTCATCTTCCAACCTCTGGAAATAGCCAGTGAGATAATAACTCTAATGGTGGTTGGTTTAACCACTGGACTGTAAGTGTCTAGATAGTCAACCCCATACCTTTGCTTGAATCCTTTGGCTACTAACCTGGCTTTATAGCGATCCACAGAACCATCGGCCTTCCTCTTGACCTTGAACACCCATCTGCTGTCAATAAGGTTCACTCCTTTCTTTGGAGGAACAAGTGTCCAGGTCTGATTTTTTTGTAATGCTGAATATTCAGTATCCATAGCTTGTTTCCACTGATCATGTTGCATTGCTTCAACATAAGTACTCGGTTCTGCAGGTATATGCTTTGTCGATCGTGTGTGAGCTCATCGCACAATATCGCATGGGGTTCCCATCTGCAGTACTCTTTGGGTTTGACAATATTGTCTCTAAGCCTTGTTCTCATTGGGTGATGTGGTCGTTGAGCATCATTGTCTTTCGAGGGCTCTCGACATAAGAGTGGCTGCCGCTGAATTTTCCGTTAGAGTACTGGGAGAACCTGCAATTTCAGAAATAGCTATACCAATTTGATCAACAACATTTTCATTAGGTCCATTGTCAGTAGATAAATCATCAACCACTCGAATCGCTTTGATGGAGTTCATCGAAGGAGATGTTGACGGGGTTCTCTGTCTTCGGGTTTGTGTCAGTCAGGTAAGATTCGGTGTATTGGTTTGGATTTGTGACAGAGGGAAGTAGCACTGGTTGGTGAAGTGTTTGTGTAGGAAAATTGGGATCCCGATGTTGTTGAGTTTGGAAGGGAAAAACATTCTCATCAAAAAAATAACATCTCGAGAGATATAAATTCTCCCGCTTTGTCGATCAAGGCATTTGTAACCCTTGTGACTAGCACTATAACCGACAAACACACATTCTTTGGATCTGAAGCTGAGTTTGTTTGGGGTGTAAGCTCTCAGGTTGGGCCAGCATGTACACCCAAACACTTTCATGAATTTGTAGTCAAGCTTTACTCCAAGGAGACGGTGTAAAGCTGTGTCTCCATGGATCACATGACTTGGCATCCTATTAATGAGGTAGCAAGCAGAGTGAAAAGCTTCATCCCAAAATCGAATTGGCATAATAGATTGAGCTAAGAGTGATATGCCTGTCTCAACTATGTGTCTGTGCTTTCGCTCAACAAGACCATTATGTTGATGTGTGTGAGGACTAGAGATTCGATGTGTTATGCCTACGCGAGTAAAGTGCTTGTGCAATCGGTGGTATTCACCACCCCAGTCTGATTGTACAGCAAGAATTTTTCTACCTAGTAATCGTTCAACATGACATTGGAATTGAAGAAAAATGGATTCTACATCAGACTTGTTTTTGAGGAAATAAATCCAAGAAAACCTGCTGTAATCATCAACAAAGCTTACATAGTAGCGATAGCCACTTACAGAGACTCGAGCTGGTCCCCAAACATCGGTGCGTACCAGTTCAAGAGGGCTTGATGAAACATGTGAGGAAAGAACAAAAGGCAATTGATGAGCCTTGGTTTGCTGACAAGCACTACAAACACTAGACTCTTTATTTTGGACTACAACAAGGCTATTCTCTGCTAAGATCTGATGAACAACTGCAGGTGCAGGATGTCCCAGTCGACGATGCCAAAGTTCAGAAGAGGCTTTGACAGAAATAAGGGCTCGCCTGGGTGGATTATTTGGAATGTTGTAGAGGCCATCTTGACAGATTCCCTTAAGAAGAATGTTCTTTGTGGCCCGGTCCTTGATAAGAAAAAAATTAGGGTGAAACTCTATGTAGGCATCATTGTCGGAAACAAGTTTGTGGACAGAGAGAAGGTGTCTATTGATTTTCGGTACATGTAAAATGTTTTTCAGTTTTAAAGGGCGACGAGCAGTAGTAATCGATGAATTACCAACATGAGCAATGGACAAACCTGCACCATTGGCGACTTGAACACGATCATTGCCGGTGTAGCACTCCTTGGTTGTCAGGCACTTTAGGTCGTTGGTGATGTGATCAGTTGCGCCCGTGTCTGCATACCAGTTGGAGTCGATGGTGTAGCTGTTGGTTGCAGCTGCAGCAACCTGGGCGTCGTTAGCAACATAGTTGTGATCGAAGCGGTGATAACAACGAGATGCATCATGATTGTCGCGGAAGTAAATCTGGCAGAGCTGTTTCTTCCAACCCTGGTTCGAATTCCCCTGATTGGGGCTTTTGCCCGAAGTGTGCCCACCGGAATTCCGGTTGTCGCTATTGCCACGGCCACAACTATGGCCGCGGCCGCCGTTACTGCCGCCTCCGCGTCCTTGGGTCATGTTCACTTGATTCACTTGAATGTTGGTGTTATTGTGCTCGAGTCTCAGCTCATAGTTGAGCATGTGAGCGTAGACGTCGTTGATGGTGATAACGTCGGTCCGCGTGGTGAGGCTTGTCACGAGGGGATCATACTTTGGCCCCAGTCCTCGCAGCATGTAGGCGATCACCTTATCATCTTCTAGGCTCTTGCCGATCACTGCGAGTGTGTCGGCGAGCCCTTTGACCTTGCGAAAGTAGTCGTTAACGGAGATGTCCTTTTTCTGGATTGTCGCCAGCTGCATGCGGATTTGCATAACTTGAGCTCGCGAACTAGCCGCGAACGCCCTTTCGATGGCACACCAAACTTCGCGAGCAGTGGAGCAACCAACAACCTGAGCGAGTACTCCGTCGGTGAGAGACGAGAGGATTGCACTCATCACAAGCTAGTCTTGCTGGTACCAACGGTTGTACTCCGGGTTGGCAAAGGGTCACGCGATGCCATCGGTACCACTCTGCGTGATGATGGACACCGGACGCGTGTTGGTGTCGTCGATGTACCCCATGAGCCTTTGGCTCCTCAGGTAGGGGAACAGTTGCGCCGTCCACAGGAGGTAGTTGTCACCGGAGGGCTTGACGGTGATCATTTGGTTGAACGCCGGGACTGGAAGGATTCCAGCCTGCGTCGTTGAGGAATCGGAGATGACAGCGCCGGCGCTGTTGTTATCAGCCATGATTGAAGTGGAGAAAGAGGATTAGCGTAGAGTAGATCGGGGCTCGGATACCATGAAAGAAATCACAAGTGAATTGAATTGACTGAACTCAATTTTTTCTGCTCTTAGATTACTTCTCAGTTATATAGCCAAGACATTACATAAGATCCAAGGAAGTAGGATCTGCCCAACACCCCTATTGACGCAGTTGAGCAGATCATCACGTTCCCTGAGGACGTGGTCACAAGCCTAAATTCATGCCACACATAATGCACGATTACATGATAGTTGACCCAATGACTCAACACAAATTACAAGATATGACACGCTATTTTCTTTTAACACTCCCCAGCTCCCGGCGCCCGTCCTGGCCGCTATTTCCCTCCCGGCCGGCGCTTCCCTCCCCAGCTCCCGGCTCCGTCCCGGCGACGGGAGCGGCGACCGGAGAGGGAAGCGACGGGAGCGGCCACCGGAGAGGGAAGCGATGGGAGCGGCCACCGGAGAGGGAAGCGACAGGAGCGACCACCGGAGAGGGAAGCGACGGGAGCGGCAACCGGAGAGGGAAGTGACGGCAACCGGAGAGGGAAGTGACGGGGGAGGAGGAGGTGGCTTGAACGGCCGCCGAGAGAAGGGGAGGGAAGCGGCGGTCGCCATGACCGGGAGATGCCCTAATTTTTCGAGAGAGAGAGAGGACCCCGAGAGAGATGCCCTACTTTGTTTCTCCCCTTTTTAGTTTTTTAAATTTTTATTTTTAAATTAAAAAAAAAATCAAATGTCCACGTCACCAGCCACATCAGTTGTGTGACTGGTTCGTGTGCTTTGTTCATTCAATATAGCATTACTCTTAAATAAACCAAATATATTGACTCGTTGAGCTTTCGATGCCCTAGTAACAAACCCTACACCCTTTGCGTTCTCTCGCTCGGCGAAGGTAGAGCAGCGGTGCGAGCAGCGGTGCGAGCCGCGGTGAGAGAGATTGGTGGTGGATCATGGCGGACCATGATGGGAGGTACGATGGCAACAATGATGGTTATGGAGACTATGGTGCCAGCGAACGAAGTGGTGGCGGTAGTGGTTTTGATGAATTTGGAGATCCCAAATCCTAAGTAATCGTCTTCTCTATATCTTGCAATTCGATTGATTTTTTGTTCTTCGAGGGTGTGACATTCGCTTAGTTTTTTTTTTAAATGCGAATCGTGTGGTTTCTTTTTGCAAGGGGTGTGAATTTTATGAAATTGCGGGAGAGGTCAACTAGGGTTTGTGATTTCTTGGATTTTATTGTAGGCAATTCTAGTACTGGAGTTTTTTTTTAAGAGAATTTTGTTTGATGTTTATGTGCCGATTTTGTCTTTTTTTTTTTCAATAATTTGTTTGAGTTGGGGCTTTTGTGTGATCGTGTGAAAGGGGAACTAGGGTTCTGGTTTTCTTCATTGTTTGTATGTCCGAATAGTCTTTTTCCTACCTAACAAAAATCTTAGATGAGCTAGGGTATATAGTTTTCTATAGCTTCGATTCTTACTGCCGGATATCCTTTTTCTTGAAGATTTTATTAGTTGTGTTTATGACTGAAATCCCTCTTTTATTTTCCTAGAAGTTTATATGGCTTTTGTGCAATTGCGGGAGAGTTGAATTAGCACTTATGGGTTGATTTATTTATTCATTTTTAAATTTTTTATGCTGGTGATTGAATTGAAATTTCCTTTTTTGGAGGGGGTTTTCTTTTCTTTTTCTTTTTCCAAAGATTGCTAAGTTAATTCTTGAATTGCAGTATGATTCTCATGAACATGAAAGGGGGTCCTCAAGAAGCAGAGACAGGGAGAGGGAAAAGGAGAAGGAAAAGGATAGAGATAGAGATAGGGATAAAGAGAGAGATAGAGAGAGAGAGGGAGCGGGATGACAGAGGGTGGATAAGGAAAAGGATAGAGATAGAGAACTGGACAGGGATCGGGACCGCCATCATCGGGAGAAGAGTGAGATGAGAGATCTGATGACTGTCACTGGCGTCATAGTTGAGATTATTATAGGTATATTGCTTACCTTTCCCCTTAGGGGGCGTTTGGTTCACGGTAATGTGCAAACATTACCGGAATCAGTAATCTGCTCGATTACCATGTTTGGTCTTATAGCGATGGTAATGTTGATGGTAATGTAAAATTACCAATAGTGAAATATTACCAAGTAAGGTGGTAATCACATTACCACCAAAACAGTGTCCATCCAGATTACCAAGTTGGTGGTAATCCGACATGTATTTTTTCCAATTATACCCCCCACTCATTTAATCTAATTCCTTATTACACTCCCTAGTTTTTTTATTTTTCCTTTATTATTTTTTTAATATTATAATTTAATTATTTATTTATCTAAATACTTTAAATTAAGTTTTTTTCAAATTTTTTTATACGTAGGGATATTTTTGATAAATACAAATATATTTTTAAAAAAATTGTGAAAAAAATTATCTTTTATATTATAATAATTATTTATTTATCTAAATACTTTTAAATTAAGTTTTTTTCAAATTTTTTTATATGTAGGGGTATTTTTGGTAAATACAAAGGTATTTTTAAAAAAATTGTAAAAAAATAATTTTTTTGATATTATAATTTAATTATTTATTTATCTAAATACTTGAAATTAAGTTGTTCAAATTTTTTTATACATAGGGGTATTTTTGGTAAATACAAAGGTATTTAAAAAAATTGTAAAAAAACTAATTTTTTGATATTATAATTTAAATTATTTATTTATTTAAATACTTTAAATTATATTTTTAAAAATTTTATATGTAGGGGTATTTTGATAAATACAAAGGTATTTTAAAAATTGTGAAAAAAATAATTTTTAATATTATAATTTAATTATTTATTTATCTAAATACTTTAAATTATATTTTTCAAAATTTTATATGTAAGGGTATTTTGGTAAATTTGACATATTATTGTGGTGATTACTATGACTAACCAAACATAGTAATGAAAGATTACTAGTAATATAAATTCTCAACCAAACATGGTAATCTCACATTACCACAACATTCCCAGGCATATAACATTCCCGATCATATTACCATGGTAATCTCATTACCATGGTAATATATCATTACTGTGAACCAAACGCCCCCTTAGTGTTATACTTGTTTGTTTGTTTTCCATTTATGAGTGGCATTTATTTATTTTGTTTTATTTTTGTTCTACAATGGATCGGTAGCCCTTACTATACCTTTTCAGCCACCAAAAGTTTCTTTTATCCAAGCAATTTGTTGGTTATAGAGTAATTAAAGCCAACAATGAGTTAAAATTAACTATGGTAAGTTTTAGATACTTTTGTGCAAGGTTTAAAAAGGTGAAAGGCATACATAGACGTGTTTTGCTTTTATGAGGCTAGGCGCGGTCGTGAGGCGTAAGGCTTAACAAAAACTTAAAATTGTAAATAATAATTGACAAAATAGACTAAATAATCATAAAATTCATTAAAATAATTGATTCATTGTATTTAGAGAGTGTGTTTTGATTTCATATCTTTGATTTCATTGGATTGGATATGATTATCAATCATCATTAAAAATAATTATTTATATAATATGTTATCAAGAAAATAATTTTAAGTAATTTGTAGATAATGAATAAAGAATAATAGTTAATTTATATTAATTATTAGTGTTAAATTAATATTTAAATTATAAATATTTTTAATAATTCTTAACTAGAGAGATCGGTAGTGAACAACTGAACATCTTTGATAAATTATTAAAATATATATTTTATAATTAATTATTATTTTGGAATAATCTCAGCCGTTGATGATTTGATGATTGTTAAAAAACCCTAGCTTCCAATGTACACACTGTCTCTTTCCTCTCATCCCATCCGTCCATCTCATCATCACCACACTCTTCCGATTCCGAAGCAGACCCCAGGTCCTCAACGAAACCCGCCACCACCAGCTCAAAGCAATCCCCCACCACCACTGGCATCCCCCTTCCGCCATTGTCCGTGTTCTCTCCGGTCTCTGTGACCGCCCCTTTCTGAAACTTGGCCACTTGCTTTTCTTTTCTTCATGGTCGTACGTCTCGAGGCTCACGGCCTTAAGGCTGAGCGCCTCGCCCGGTTGAAGCGTAGTCTCCGCCACTGGTCATAGTGGCGCCTCACCTTGAGGCGTACGCCTCGTTCTCCTTTTTAAACCTTGCTTCTGTGTAATTGCTTTAAACTTAAAATTCTACTATGCCTTATTGTACTCATTTGGTGTTGTTAGTGTGTGCTCTCTATCTGGTATGTGTCTGAATTTTCCATTTCTTTATTATTATTATTATTATTTTTATCAAACTGCTCTATTTCTGTTTTTAATTGATATGTTAATGGGATAATGTTGGTTTGGTTGATTATTGTCTTTATGAGGCAAGCCTTGTATGCTTATTTTGTCTTTTGGATATCATGCTTAACTTTTCATATGAATTGCCCATTTTGTGTTTTATTTATACTGTGCAAGTTTTCTTTTTCTAAGTTCATGAACATGGCAGGCACAGGGACTTTGAAAGAGAAAGGGAGGGGCGTCGTAGGCATAGGTCTCGATCTAGTTCAAAAGGTAGATCTGATCACAGATCAAGATCACGATCTCACTCAAGATCAAAGAGGTAAATCATAACGTAAAACTATAGGGTTGCATTTTGTGATCTGGGTAATTATGGACTTTCAACTTTTTATTTTTGATGTTGAACTGAAAGTAACCATAGAATGCTGAATTTTGTAGCATACTGTGTGAGATATCATATAAAGAAGACACACAATTAGGCAATTGGTCATTCTTTAATTTTATTATTGCAAAATTAAGGATTGATATTTTATGACTTAAATTATGTTTTCACTTTGCAAAGGGTGAATTCTTGCGTCATATGTGGACAATTCTTTCTTGGTATAAAATATCCAACAGTAGGACAAGGATACCTCCAAAATGTATGGTAAACTACTTTGGTGTGCTTTAGGTGATGAAGGTAGTAGTTTTTGAAATTGTGTCGGTGGGAAAATTTATTTGGAGTTGATGAAAATTTTAACTTAGGCCTTGTTTGGATTAGCTTAATAAAAAAGTGCTTTTTTTTAAATTTGGTAGAAGGACTTTTAAAAAAAGTGCTTATGAGAGTAAGTTAAGTGCTTTTTTATATTTTTATGTTTGGATATGTTAATATAGAAGCACTTTTATATATGTAAAGTTGTTTGGATATGCATTCTTGAAAGGACTTTTTTCAATGTCAAATTACTAAAATGGGCCTTCATTGGTTTATTATAATAACACTAATTCTAATACTAATATACTAACATACTAATATTAATACAAATATAATAATAATATTAATATGAATACAAATACTAATTAATATACTAATTATAGTATATGAATACTAATACGAATACTAATATATTAATACAAATACAAATATACTAACATACTAATATTAATACTAATATACTAATAATAATAATATCCTAATAATTATAATAATACTAATATACTAATATATTAATAATAATACTAATATGAATACAAATACTAATATACTAATAATAATACTATTACTAATACAAATATACTAATATACTAGTACTAATACTAATATACTAACATACTAATACTAATATATTAATGTACTAATTCTAACACTAATACTAATGTACTATGATTATAATTATAATTATAATCATAATTATTATTATTGAAAAAACAAAAAATATAAAAGCATAGTCATTTCTTTATTTGATAAGGGTAACCTAGTAATTTAATAACTCCAAAATAGCTTCTAAGAAGTGTTTTTTCCAAAAGCACCACAAGACTAGCTTCTCAAAAAAGCTGTTTTTCAGCTTTTTTATCAGCTTTTGCTTCTGCAGAAAAGCTAATACAAACATGATTTTTTGAGCCCAGAAGTGCTTAACTTATAAAAAAGCACTTCTGAGCTTTTCTAAATTTCTAATAATGATGGATGTATTAATATTAATAATTTTTAAAAATTAATTATTAGATTCAATTATTAAATAATTAAATCTTGTGGAAGAATGTTAGTGGGATAACTTTGGGTTGTTTTGTCTGGAAATGAGGTTTATCCCCAACCACACACCCTTAAGTATATGTTCCTCACCAAGAAATTATCACCTCATTTCAGATAGAAATTTAAATTTGGTTTGAATTTTAACTACTGCAAGATTGTCTAGATAGGAGTTGATAATGTTGAACATTTTTAAAACTGGTTGCTAGAATTAACTTTTCATTATATGCTCTTTGAATGAAAGGTGTCAAGTCCATTTGCTTAACCAAGTGCATGCAATTTTTGTTCTCTCTACCAATTTGTTGAAATTTTCATGGCGTGTTGATTTTAATTGTGTGCTTATTATATGTATAATTTGTATTTGGTTGCCCCGAGCAATTATTTTGTCATGGCTTGCTTGAAGAATAGCTAGTTGTGTTAATGTTTTTGTGTGCATGGATAATTAACAATGACCTGGTGGAATTGCAGTTCATCTCTTGTTTTGTATTTAACTTCAAATGTTAACTCATTCTTGTCCATGTTACACACAAACAAAGCTATGTTGTTTTTCCACTACCAATAAAAATAGATAAACTAATTACTTTGTGTGAGGTTATCAAATTTTAGTTGTTCCAATTTTGTGTTGGTTTGAATTTTTCCATTCCTGGGATGTTTCCAAATATGTTTCCTTTGGCAACTGGCCAGGTTATTGACCCTTTTTTTTTGTGTCACTAAGTTGAAATTTACTCGTTTTACTTATATGTATGTATTGAAATATTTCTTGTGTGCATCATGCAGTTCCCAGCTTTATCTGTGATGCCGGTTCAGGCAATGACACAACAGGTATGGTAATAACAATTTTAAGTTGGTGCCATATTGGTTAACAATTTCATGTTGGTTGCTTCCTAATTAAATTGTATTCTTGACAGGCAACTCGACATGCTCGTCGTGTGTATGTTGGAGGTCTTTCACCTACTGCAAATGAGCAGGTTCTTTGTTCACCTTGAATTTAATATTTTGTTTGTCCTGTTCTTGTGAAGTGATTTTTGTAGATGCATCCTTTCTTTGTATTAACAATCACTTTGCCATATCTTTGTGTTCTACTTGTAACATATTAGATTTTTTGTCACCTTTTTTTAAAAACTGGGGAATCTAATATTTTATCGTTTGCAGTCAGTTGCTACTTCAGCCAAGTGATGTCTGCTATTGGAGGGAATACTGCTGGTCCAGGTTTGGTTTCTTATAATGGGTTTTACTAGTGATGCTTCCTTCTTTTATCTATACATCAGTGATCATCTTTATCTATTTATTATTTAATTATGTAGGTGATGCTGTTGTTAATGTGTATATAAATCATGAAAAGAAGTTTGCTTTTGTGGAGATGAGATCAGTTGAAGAAGCAAGTAATGCCATGGCCTTGGATGGGATCATTTTTGAGGTAGGGATTACTCCTGAATCAAGTGAATACTTTCTATCTAGATAAGGTACAAGGTTTTACAGCTCCCTATGCCCAAATCACTTAGTTGTGGCCACTTGCCATACGCTTGTTGGC
>NC_052485.1:4418375-4472621 GCF_009730915.1 Dioscorea cayenensis subsp. rotundata | reverse complement strand
TCAGTTACGTATTGCTCACAAGCAACGCCCGGAGCCGCAAGATGGGATGCGCCTTTGAAGACAGCCAACACAGTGGTACATTATAGGGTTGCTCGGCCGCTACTAACGTCTGTTTTACGAAAGTCAATGTGAACTGTGGAAGAAAAGCAGCTGCAAGATCCCAAGGATGTCACAAGATGTGAAGAGTATCACGGAAGCAAAGCGACTCGGTAGGAAACCCAGCTTGTCACCTCGATGGAAAAGAGGTAATAAACTGCATGGACAATGCTTTAACATAAGTCTTTAACGTTTAAACATTTTATTTAGCGCTTAACTTTTAGTATTTACCGCTTAACTCTTATCTCATACTGATTTTAAATGATTTTGTTCTCCGCTTAATTATATTCTATAACGCTTTAAATATATAAACACTGCGTTTAAATATAGTTTTATAGTTTAAAATGAATGATTTCGCTGAAATTGTTTCGTTTACATATGTTAGCTTTCCGAAATTTGGTTCCTGGCGCATGTCAAGAAGAACATTTGTTGGGGCCAACCGACGGATGGACGCCATCGCTCCCGAAACCACTCTGCTGCACAGGCTGAGAGTAGCAGTTTATCGCCGCGCTACCGACGCCGCTCTCCTACTTCCGTACCCCACACGCCAAGCACGCGATTCCCATCGGCTGTAGAAGCCCTCCCCTTACGCTACATCGCAACAACCCCCACCACGCATTAAACGACAAATCGAGTGTGGCGCGTACCGACCGACGCGCAGCCTCCTCCGATCGCTGCTGGTAGTTTCTACATGACATTAGGGCGAGACGCCACCAGCGCATATGCGGTGTGGCGCCAGAGATGATGATCGAAGTTTCTCGCTTGTCGCCGTGGTCGAGGCTACCGGAAGGACGTTTCGACAAACCCGGCGCCGCCATCCTCGAAAAGAACCGTTAACTGGACGTATCGAGGCGCCGACTCGACGACGCCCAGGACATCGCCCGAAAGGTCATTCCAAGGGCGGCTACATCTCAGCAGACTTCACAAAAGAGGAGAACAATACCTCGCCTTCGCCTCGCCGCTAACGATGAACAACAACAGCAACACCATCGCGGCCGATACGCCGTTGCTGAGAAGGACATCAGTGAGATGAGAGTGTGCTCGCCGTCACTGCTCGAGAAGTGCCGCCGACTCTCTTCTCGATGAAATCCCCACCCGGTGGAAACGTCGGCCGATGATTGCGTGCATCAAAGATGGACACAATCAACGAAGATCAGATCAAGAACAAGTTAAGGGCGTGTCCCCCAACGATGCCGCGTTGCATGGCACCGCTTGAGTACGATCGCTTAACTGGCTGGCTGCCGTACGCGACGCGGGCCGGTCGCGATCGCGCGCTCAAGCAGACACAATCCCGCCACAATGCTAAGAAACCATTTAAGGGACGCTAGTCTCGCGGGTCGATGCCGCCGCCGCCGCCGTCCTCAAGATCGCCGTTTCACACAATCCCACAACAAGAACAACCACGTAAGGATGTGATCGTTAGCTGATGTCAAGCCGCCATCGGCTCGCGATCGAAGGAAGATGTCACGAAGACCTCCACCGGCGAACGAGAGAGAGATGCATCAAGGCCAATCAAACATCGACTGCATCACGGAAAGCTTTTATTCAAGAAGAAGAAACGGGTCAGCCCCGAAGTCGCCTTAACAACACGGAGCAGTATTGGATGAGCGATCTTCCTCCAACCCGCCGGCTGGATCGGCAAAGTGTAAAAGTTTTTAAGGATATTGTTTAAAGGTTTTCATGAGAAGTGTTTAACAATTACCTTAATAGTGCGTTTTAATACCTTTATGTTATCGCTAATTTGTCTACTTAACATTTAATTATATATAATATCATGTAAACGATTGATAATATCATTTTAAATATTTATAATATGGTCTTATTATATCTCATATCGTTTAACCTCGAAAGATCGCTGTGGAAGAATGCCACTGTCAAGACCACACGCGACAAAATTATACATCGCCGCTGAGGGGAGATGAGATGGTCAGCGATGACGTGATGGGCGCTTTTCAGATGTCATAATACAAAAGTCGAGCAAAGAGCCATATCCTTACGAAGCGGCGCCTCGCGCATCACCGCTTGCATTGCTTTATGTCCAGCGGTGAAGAGCGCACGACTCAATTATGGCTATGATCGCGGGGATCGTCGCATGGCTGCATGAAGTTCAAATTGTCGTCCTCCCGAGTAATCATGAATGGCCACTTCCGTGTCAGTCGTCACAGACGATGATAAACAAGAATCACAGGCATTATTCTTCATGTCCAGGGTACGATAAGGACGCGTTGGACATGGTAAGTTCTTTAATTATGTCATATTAATATCTGCTTTGGTATTTAAATCGCTATTATAATCTCGACTTGCATATCTCGACAGTGGAACTATCTACACAATTAGTCGATCGATATGGAGTCTGACCCGGTGAGCTGACTGAGAAAATGCCACTCAGCGTGACAGCAGAAACCCCACGCAAAAACAAGGAAGCGCCGATTACTGCCTAGTCGTCAGTGCGTTTTATCGAGCAATTACTACGGGGTGAGAAGTTACGTCGCGACCGCATGCACGTTCCTTACTCGACACTTGCTGATACCCATGATACATATAGGAGGGAGGCGGCCCGTCCGAGGATAAAGTCGTCTGCGCGGGTTAAATTTGTTTTTCAAGAACATCGCTCTAGTATCTCGAATGTCAATTTTATTTTCGAGATGAACCGGGACAAATTGATTCGTTGTTTTCGTGTTCGAAGAGCATGACTTGTATATGTTAATGTAAATTTTGTTTGTTTTGAATTGTAGCGAGGTTAAATTCCATTCGAGTTTTATTTCATTGTTTAATTTACGTTCAAATTGTGTACATTTCACTTTCATTGTTTAAATATACAATATATCGTTTAAACATCGCTTTTAAATATTTCAAAATACGGTAGTATTCGTTTAAAAATAACACCGTCTCGTTTAACTAAAATGCATTCATTGTTTAAATAAATATGGGAAGTTGCCCATCAATAACTTGTATATCTCAAATGTAAAGTTTTTGTTTGTTTTCAATTGTAAGGCAGGTTAAATTTCATTCAGTTTCATTTCATTGTTTAATTTACGTTGCAGTTGTGTACATTCCGTTTTATTGTTTAAATATACCATATATCGTTTAAACATCGAGCTGAAATATTTCAAATTCACGGTATCCGTCTTAAAAATAACAATGTCTCCGTTTAAATACATTCAATTCGTTGTAAAGAGTAAGAGTTTAAATATGGAAACAACTCCATCAATACACAATGTTTCACATATCGCTCGCTTATTAACAATACCTAGTTCGACCCCAGTTTCATTCAGCAAGATCGCCGATCAGATCGGGATCCATGGCGGCGGGTCGCAGTGTAACTCGCGGACATCAAACGCTGCGACTCGATCCTCTTCGTCCTAGGCCGTCCAGTCGCCTTCGTCACGAAAGCGGTCGCAGCGAAGCTCACGATTTCAGCTCTCAAGGCCCGCCATCGTCGTCGGCGTGTGGGAATATAGCTTCCTTGTACGCAAGTTTGTAATTGTCGATGTCTGAAGTACCCGCTAAATAAATCGATGTGTCGCTGGTGTGCACTCGGCATTGCTTTACGTCATGGCGTGTTTGCAAGGGATACCATAAACTTGCCACCTTCGACACGAACAAGTTCGATGGCGAGATCCACTGCAGTTGTCGCGACCGGTCGACACTTCAGTAACGATCATCGATGCAGACGACCAACACGAAGATTTCTAGCCGTCCTCAACGATGATCGCTACTTGAATGTAGCTGTCCGGGCATAAGTAGGTCTCCCATTTGTTCGCTGTCCTCACTGGGCATACATAACATGCGCATCAAACTCAACCCGGCAAATAAGGTTAAACAAAGACAAAGCGATGGTTAAATAATTCGTAAACATGTTTAAACATTATTGTAAATATTTAAACGAAAGGATTAATATTTAAAAGTCGGCAAGTGTAATTAAAACAAAGATTGAGAATGTTTAAAGGGTAACACTAAATGTTAAGTGTAAACCAACATTCGCAGACCTTATGGAGTCGACCATTTTCACACTCGTGAAATGGCGAGCTTCCTTGATCCAAGCATTGAGCGACTTTCCGCGACGTTCGAATACATCTCACCCCAACGATCACCTCCGAGCAGAGATTCGACGATGTGCCATATCCGGATGTTAATCAGCGGTGATGAGCTCAGGTGATGTGCTGCGATTCGTTCACGAGTATCATCGAATCTTTAGCTGGATGCTACTTACGCAATGTGGAAGCATATAGACCGAAAGACTCCTCCTCGATGCCTTCCCCTAAGTCGCATTGGCTTTTCGTAAAATTGGCCTCCAAATGTCGAAGACGGTATGCGTGTGGCGAAGAAGGGAGCACTCGCAATTAACGCTCACAAGGCCCTTGGACTGTCCGACACGAAGGTAATTATCTCATGATAATCTCCATCCTCGTATAAGGCATCGCCTAACTTAGAATATGAACCAAGTCCAATTGGCATCGATCTCGTTGTCGACTATACCAGAAGGCGGCGTGGAAAAACCATTGTTTCCATCTTTCCCTCATGGCACCCATGAGTGTACCCGATATTTTCCAAGGAGGTGGGTACCATCGAGAAACGAGCTGACGTGCCCGAAGCCCTCTTGAATCCCACAATACACGCTACGAAGAAAAAGAATGCACGCTTTAAAACGATCACCGCTCTTTTTCCGCGATCGCAACTGCCGGGATTTGTCCCTCAACCACCTTATCCACATACCAAAGCACAACGATCGTGCCGGAGATGTCGCTCGAAAATCGAGGACCACCCGCATGCTCTTTTCCCAACCAAAGCCTCGCTTGTATGGTATGTGGACACCATGTTCCCGCAACATGTCCTTCGAATGTCGATGGCCTTATGCAAGGGACGGTCCTTGAGCTTCGAATCACTCGTCGCTAACCCATTTTTGTGACGCTTTCGGATGTGAGCCCGAACCCTATGCCACCACCGCAAGTGTGTGACGGGTTGATTGTCTTGATTCGAAAAGTATTTTTTTGTTATACTCTTTTGATGCGTGAAGGCGCCAACGACAACCATCGGCAAAGACATTCCACGCATCGCTCGATGTTTTCTAGTTCTTTATGAAAATTAGTCAAAAATTCCTTTTTGATTGCATGATTTCAAGTACATCCTCGAAATGTTCGACACGGCCAAAAACGTTGTCCAATATCCAACGAGCAAAGACTCGAATGATCCGGCGAGGAAGGAAGACATCCCACACCGTCGAGTCACCATAGGGGATGAATGGGAGCACTCTGCAGAATCCGAATTCCCGCCAACACTTGACCAAATAAAAAGATCAATATGTTAAGCGGAGAATATAATGTTTAAGTGATAATGACAATATTTAAACGTTAAATTAAATACTTAAGCATTTAACTAATAACGTAAACGACTAGTACAATATGTTAAACAACGAGCGGACATATTTACACAATAATGACCCCGCACAACCGGAATAATTAAAAGAAAAGGAACTTACAACGAGTAAAACCTCGCTTTTCATTAGGATTCAGCAATGGCACATTTTTCCGCTCTCGACGACAAGATCAACTACAAGACATTTGAAGATGGAGTGGACGTGACACATCACCGGAAGTCAACATCGCTTTCTATTGAGCAAACCGCTTTTATATCCATCCGTGTGATAAACTTAACCTCGACAAGAGAAACTTCGAGACCCCATCAGCTCACATATCTCAAACTAACACCAACTCCCAAGAAGTCCGAGAGCGAAAGTGAACATTAGCACCTTCCCTCCCCGGGTCGAATCTAGCAATACCACAAAAACTCTCCATAATATATTGGTCAGAAAACCAAATCGATACAAACCAAATGAAGTGAAGAACAAAAATAAGAGCGAAGAAGAAGAAGTAGAAGATGTAAAAGAACAAACAGCAGTCGTAAAGGCAAACAAAAAGTGCAGCATTGTATGCATAGAGGTTAGACTAGACGTGATGTGATCGGGCGTATTTTTCCCTCCATCCCAAGGGCAAAAGGGAAATATATGTCACTGTCACGAGGAAGACATATTGTCATCGTTCGAATGAATGTTCTCAACTCAACATGAGTCTCTCGTGTAAACGCTGCTTTTTATGTTTAAAAGATACATATAGTGTTTAAAAATAATGGTTAACTGCTTTAACTAAAGTCTATATCATGTAAATAATATGTTATTGTTTAAATTGAATGCTTTACTCGACATCGCGTTGAAGATGGGTACTCTCTCGGTCATCTGTTTAAAACATCTTTACGTATTTTCTTAAACACCGTTGTCATTGTTTAAAAAGTAACTAGAGTATTGTTTAACATTTTCTATTGTTTACACCGTTGTCATTGTTTAAAGAGTAACTTTTTCTTAAACACCGTTGTCGCTGTTTAAACATATTTTACGTATTTTCTATTGTTTACAATGACGCTCTTTTTGTTTCCCACATTGTTTGTTTTTTACTAGGTCTATGTTTAAATTTCGAAGTTCACGATCAAATAAGCTTGTTTTCGCTTTTATTTATAAAAGATTTACAACATTTACAACGTCCGCTCGGACTTTTGGACACTCACGACTCGACCCTCGTAGTAACGTAAACAAGTGTCCAGACATTCGAATGCTCACGACGGTCTGCATAACATGCGCATCAACTTGAACCCGCATAACATACAACATTAAAAAGGTTAAACAACACAAATTCATGAAAAACGACTATTAATCAATGTGTCAGTGGTCGGGACTTAAACGAAGATCCCGATAGTTAAACACGTAACGTAATAGTTGTACAGCATCGACGTAATGTTCTTAAATGGTAACGAGAAAGTCTCAAGTGATAAATATCAACCCCGTCTTTAAAGGATGTTTCTCGATCTCCCTCCTCTAGAGATCCTCCGCAATCACGAAAATACGTAAAAATTTCTTTTTCTTACCCAAGTCGAAATGCTCAGCTAATTGCTTTGCCCAGTCATCCACCGTCAAGAATCCTCCCGCAGATTCGTGCAATTATGAGAGCATTTCGACTTAGCGAAAAAGATAGTTTAACTTGTTGCGTGATTGCGGCTAAATGATTCTCAAGATAAGGAAGAAGGTTCACGAAACATCCTTTTCGGACAGAGTGGTTAGTCCGTGGGAAGAAGGAGGGAGGACGAGGAGGAGGAGGAGGATGATGAGGACGACGAGGAGTGGTCTGTCCCATGAGGAGGGTTCTTCACGGTTATTTATGGTGTGAATTCCACAAGCAGGTCGACTCTTCATATCCGAGAAAAAAAGTTAAACGCATCGGTGGCCGACATTGATCGATGAGAACGAGCAGGGTGTTCGGGAAAAATTATGTTACGCGTGCATAAATTTTAATGCCAGTCATTAATTCTTATGCACGGGATACCATATCCTTGCCACCGCCACGTGCCACCGCCGAAAGAATTCGGATCAAAGCGAAAAAGATCACCGCTTTCTACGCGAGACTTTGAGAATTTACACGCTAATATGAATAGTTATACATGTAAAGATAACGTTAAAGCGGAGATGGGAAGTATTACACGGATATGACAATTATTAAACATATTAGTAAAAATATTTAAACGTTAAACCATGCGAGAAAAGCCCTTCAAAAGGTTGAACATGATGTGATTTGGCGCTTTCCTTTCCCACCATTTTCAGGGCCAAAATGGGATTTCACAACATGGACCCATTTGAAGTGAACGGAATGGGATAAAAGGGAAGTTAAACACTAACTGGAAGGGTCAGTCCAGGGGTGTGCAAAAGTAGGAGGGGGTTTTTGGGAAGTTTTGAAAATTACGAGGGGTGAACAGTAATTTTCCCTAATTTTTAATTAAAGTAATTTATCTATTTTTTTAAAAAAATAAATATTTATTTTATATATTAGTTGCACTGTTAACGGTAAAGACAACCTTTTGTGGTTAGGCGAACTATTCAGTGAAAAAAGTGACAATATTTTGGGGAAAAAATTTGCAAAACAAACAAAATATCAACAAAAGATACGAAACAGTTGCGCTTGTGACCAATTCCATCAAACCATCTTTACCAAGGAAAAATAATATTCACAGCATGATCTAAAGCCATCTCCAAATTTGGGTTTTGCAATAGTGCAACCCCAAATTTGGGGTCCACATTATTTCTTATTTTTTAATTATATTTTTTAGTTTTTTATTTTTTTATTATTGTAATGGAAAATATAAAATTATTAATCCATTAATATAATTATAAGTAGTTATTTATAATATTAATTTGTGTGTAATTAATTAATAATCAATAATAATAATTATTTAACCATTAAATAAAATTGTTAATTATTAATATATAATAAATTTATAAAACAGGAATAGTTGAAATTTTATTGAAAATAACCTTAATAAAAGCTAATACAGTATAAAAACTAATTAAATTAAAATTAATATTCTGATAAATCACTAGCACTTCCGCCTATATTATCGAAATAGCTTCCAAATGGATTTGATGATGAAGAAGGTGGTTGTTGAAATTGTCCTCTTTTTTGCATAATTCGTGCTTGTTCAGATTGAATATAAGCACGAATATTAGGATCAGTGATAATGCTCAAGTCTATAGTTAATATCTTATTTTCTTCTTTAAACTCTTTCATAATCATTTTATCTGCATTTTTCTTTTTCAATATCTCCATAAGTTGTCGATTATCTTCTTACAATTTGCCCATTACAAATATAAGATCAGCTTGATTCTTTTTTTTCAATTTAGCCTTTTTCACACCGACTGGACGTTGGGAAGAGTTTCCACCACTATCATCATCTAAGTTAATTGAAAATTATGAGAATTTATTTTGTGTTGTAGATTGAGATTCAGGTGTTGCATTGTCTGACTCAGAGGAGAGAAAATTAACGCCATGCTTTCTTGACATTTGACTTGGAGTGATCACGTGGTCTTTAAATTTTTCAAAATTTTTTACCTTATCCCATACATGGTCATACTTGAAACCTTTCTGATATTTTGGATCTTGTCCTAGCAACAACTTTGCTTGGTTTAACTGCAAAATTTTGTAATGTCAAGTTAAAAAAAATAATACATAGTTTGTATGCAAAAATTGTAAAGATATACTTACAATATCTTGATCTGAAGCACCACTAGGATTTAAATTCTCTATTTGTCGAATACATGCGTTCAATTTTCGGCAATCCTTCTCTATTGCTTGAACTCGTTTATTCAGAGAATTCGCATTACGAGACACCCAATTACTATTTTTTTCCTCTTCATACATGTCTTCCACCCGAGACCAAAAACGTTCACCATATTGGTTTACACCGATAATCGGATCTTGAGAAAGGTCCATGTAAATTTGGCAAAGGGAAGATATCCTCTGCATTACTGTATCCAGATTGGCGAGAATTCATTTTCAATCAAAGGTAAGGAATATGTGTTATAGAGCAAGTTATATATAATGTGTAACCATAACTATCATCAACAAACATGTGAATGTACAAGAGACATGTGAGTGTACAAGAGACATATGATAGTATAGGAGACATGTGAGTGTACAAGAAACATGTCATGTGAGTGTACAAGATACATGTGAGGGTATAGGAGACATGTGAGTGTACAAGAAACATGTCATGTGAGTGTACAAGATACACGTGAGGGTATAGGAGATATGTGAGTGTACAATAGACTTGTGATGGTATAGTGATTTATGGGCTTCTATATTAAGAGCTAATTGGCATTCTTGGATAGCAACTAGTTTTTTCCTTACACCTATTTTTTTAGTAGTAAACATTCTTCAATCATTTCATATAAATTATAATGTTAAAGGCACTTCTAATTCAGAGGATCAAGTCATGGAGACTCCTTATATGGCGCTATCAGAAGATGAAATAGTTTGGCAAATAATTGACAATAACAATAAGATTATGCAAATTGCTCTCACGCTTAGTAATGATGAAGATGTTCATGGAGGCTCCGTCCAAGGTCATGCAATAATGCATCGAGATCGTGAAGCAACACATCAAAACTTGTTCAGAGATTATTTTTCAGAAAATCCACGATATAGTGAAAACTTGTTTCAAAGACGTTTCCGAATGTCTAGATCTTTGTTTCTTCGGATAGTAGATGCAGTTCAAAGCCACGGCAACTACTTTCAACAACGAAGAGATGGGCTTGGTAGACTTGTGTTGTCAACATTACAAAAGATAACTGCTACATTTCGAATGCTAATGTATGATTTACCCTCAGATGCTACTGATGAGTATGTGAAAATTGGTGAATCAACTGCAATTGAAAGCTTAAAGAGATTTTGTCGTGTAACTGTGGAGATTTTTTTGAATCAATATCTTCGAACTCCTAATGCCAATGATATCACAAGGTTATTACACATTGGGCAACAACGTGGTTTTCCTAGAATGTTGGGCAGTCTAGATTGTATGCATTGGAAGTGAAAAAATTGTCCCACAGCATGGGCTGGCCAATACAAAGGTTGGTATGGGTCGCCAACTATTATTCTTGAAGCATTATGATCTTTGGATATGACATACTTATTTTGGGATGCCAGGTACGAACAATGACATAAATTTGTTAGAATCATCTCATTTGATCTCTAATTTAGCTCAAGGTATTGCTCCTCATTCGCATTATGTCATTCAAAACAAAGAATATAACATGGGATATTATTTAGCTGATAATATATATCCTAAATGGTCAACTATTGTGCAAACTATTCACGAGCCATGTAGCAGGAAAAAAAATACTTTACCATGAAACAAGAATCATGCAGGAAAGATGTGGAACGTGAATTCAGAGTTCTACAAGCAAGATTTGCAATTGTTACAAGACCTGCACGTTTTTGGAGCAAGGATGTATTGAGTGACATAATGAAAACTTGTATTATCATGCATAATATGATAGTTGAGGATGAGAGAGATCTTAGTGTACGGATTGTTGAATCAACAGATGTGCCTGAACCAACTGTGGAACTCATCAAAGATGAAAATGCTCGATTTGAAAAGTTTGTGGCTCGATATAATCAAATCAAAGACAAAGAAGCTCATATTGCACTTCGCAATGCATTGATAGAGCATTTGTGGGAACAATATACTAATTTAGAAAGTTAAACTAGTGAGACTATGTTCTTTTGTAATACTGTGTTGTAATATTAAGTATTTTTTTTCATTTTGTTTATAGTTTCAATGTAAAATATATAATTAAAATAATTTTCTTCTTGTTAAAATTTTAATCAATTATGTGTTTAGATATTAAATATTTTCATGCTATCTTAAAAAATAATTTCATTGTTTATTGAAATAATTAAGAAATTCAAATTTTAATTTTTTAATAAATTAAATAATAAATTAAAAAATATAGTTGTACAATTTTTTAAGTTATATTTTTTAATAAATTATTTATAAATTGTAATTAATGTTTAATTAATTTATTGTTAAAATGATTAATTTCAAATATCTTTATTAAATAATAATAAAATAATATATGAAAAGAATATTATAAGAATATTTTTTTTTTGGGGTAAAATTTGAGATTTATTGTTGGAGTAAAATTTCATGTAGCAAGACCAAATTTGAGATTTGAGATAGAGATTTAGGATTGTGGGTTGAAGATGGTCTAATATGCACAAAAATCAAGAAACCCAGCAAATGTTTATGACCCAAAACCTCCCAAACATATTATTTAAAAAAAAATAGTCAATGAGAAAATTAAAAAACAAAATTTTGCTTTTCTTTAAAGCTCGTTTGGTATTGTTGTTAAATCTTTGTCCCAATTCCAAATTTTGTAAACAAAATAAGAAAAACAAGTTTGGTAAGATGTTTTTGTTTCTAAAAATTTTGAAAACAACACCCATGTTTCCAAAAAAAGTGAAACAAATCTTTTATGTTTTCAATATTTTTTGAAATATTTTCAAAACTCTTTCTTCCACCGTGATCAATTCCATAGTGCGTTTGTTTCTTTTTTTAATTATAAAAATTCAGAATATGAAAATATGGTAAGATTACAATACTAACGTTACAATACTAGTTCAAGCCCCAGTGTTAACTTTATTAATATATTTAATAGATTATAAAGCCATCATAAATATTACGTAAAACCAAATTTACTACATCTTTATATAATCATGAATTATTTAAATAAAATAAATTTTATAATTTAAAAAAACTTAAATTCTAAGAACATAAATATATCATACCTCATAACCAAGTGGTACAAATCACAATATTAACTTCATTAATCCATTTGATAGATTATAATGCCACCAAATTTGTTAAAAAATAAATAAATTTCAAGATCATGCATATGGATATTATTAGATAATAATAAATAAAATTTTTAAATATAATTAAAAAAATTGCGGGGCCTAAGATGATTGTGGAGTACTATTGTAACAATAAATTTATTAGATATTAATCCTAAATTAAATTTTATAATTTAAAAATAGTTAAAAATTTTGAAATAAAATAAGATAAAAAAAGGGTCAATTACTTAAATGAGATATTTCAAGAGCCTTTTATTATTTATGTGATTAATAAAAATATATTTTTATAGCCGGTCATGAACCCACATTAATTTAAAAACATAAATAATAAAAATATTTATTTGTGGTTTATTAGTTTTGACTTATGAAGCCCTATTAAATTAAAGCTAACAATATTAAAGGACACGGTATCAATGAGTCTCTGTTTCATCATAACCGAATAGTCCAAGATTAAAAATAAAATAAAATATAGAACTCCAAAAACCATCTCATTTTAAAATTTAAATTTTAAGTTTTGTTTCTTTTATTTTTTCAAATTTTTATAATTTATATTTATTAATTCAAATTCATATTAAATTTCCTTACTAGGACATGAATTTGAATGTGACAACAATTTCAATTCAATCAAAATATCAATCTCAAAATATAAATATGATTCGAGCCACATAAATGTAATTTATTTCGCTAATAATCGAATTTTTGTTTTATTCTTTCCATAACAAGGATGACAAATAATATCTAAAAATTCTATAAATGATAAGCAATTTTATAATATTTTAATAATTATTCTAAATATCTAAGTGGTTCATCCTTTAATAGATAAAATAAAATATAACAAATCACAAAGTATACAAATTGTTCAATTGTATAACAAGCACCAACCTAATTAAGAGAGCGTAATCCAGCCAGTAATATCCAGATCACTTGTTTGGAAAAGAGGTGTAAGTTCAATTCCCTTAATCGTATTCTCCAGTTTTAACAAAGATGAGAACAAATAGTTATTTCCTAACTGCTTAGGATTTGGTGATTGCCATCTTATCCAAAAAAAAAAAAATATGTTCTTATCTTGTACTCTCATGATCTACGTACTTCTTCAAACAAAAAAAACAAAAAAAATCTTATCTTGTACTCTCATGATAACTTTTGTTAACTATATCAATTAATATAAATATAGTATGATCTTCAATTCCTCACTTAAATTAAGAGAATTAAAATTTCCCAACCAAACCATGATAGTAACCGATGACTGTCTACGAGAGATTCTCTCATGGCTTCCACCAAAATCCTTACGCAGGCTGCAGAGGGTGAGCAAAAAGTTTCTAAACTTAATATCTGATCCCTTTTTCAAAACTCTTCATACCAATCATTTCCAAAACCAGGTACAACATCAACAACATCAATTTCAGCAAATGTCATCATTCTGAACTCCAGCCTGTTAAAAACTTTAGCTTTTTCGTGACGATGATTATGGTGATAATCGTGGTCCTTATTGTACTATTAGATTTTTCAATAACAATATTATTTGCCGAGAAGTTCCTCTTCCTAGAGTTTGTCACAATCACCCACCCGAACCAACCTCATCATCACCACCACCATCACCACCACCATCGCCACCGCCGCCACCACCACCATCATCATCACGTGGACGTTCTAGATATAATAAGCGCACACGGGCAGGTTCCGACGAGGTGACCGGTTCAGTTGGTCGTCTACCGACCGGAAAAAGAGGGAGGCCGGCTCAGCATCGCCGGCAGAAGCGTAGATGAAATTTATGATAAGAGTTTTGAGTTGATTTAGTTTTTTTTTTAATAATAGGTGAAAAGGCGTCTTTTTTATGATAAGAGTTTTGAAGTGATTTAGTTTGACTCTTGATTATTTTTGTGTTTTTTAAAGCTATTCCTTAGTTATTTATTGAAATAAATAAGAAGAATTCAAAACACCAACATAGGAGTTGTGGTGTTTCTCTGTGAACCGGGATTGTGGTGTTCTTGTTTCTTTTATATTTAATTGAAGTGATTTATTTATTTTTTTATAAAAAAAAAAACACCAACAGAAGAACAATACTAATCAGAAAAGAAGTAATACACAAACGCGAAAAAGAAAACGAAAATAAAATAAAAAAAAATCAGAAATTGATGAATCACTATTATACAATTTTATTCTTCTGATGTTGTCTGTTTTTTTTCCTATTTATTGCTCTTGTTTATTTTTGTACGCAATTTATCTATTTTTTGAAAAAAAATTCCAAAAGTGGTGAATAAGATCTATTTGATGAAGACTTCCATAAGTTTAATTATTTGTTACACGTGCTTCAAACTTATATAGTCCACATTATAAAATGTTAAAAAAAATAAATTTAAATAACAATTTTTTTTACAAAGTCGACAAGTGAAAAGCAAAGGACCAGTTACGATTGTTTGAATGACCTCCTAGGAATAATCCCCCGGCTATGGCTATGCAACCCTGGAGGGAGAACAAGAGATAATCCTCACACAGAATTTTCACATGGGACCCTAAATATGAATTGTAATCGGGACCTCTCAATCACAACCATGGGTAGTTACCATTGGACTAGCTCAAGATTCCTTCAAATAACAATTTGAGATTAAATTTATTATTTATAAACATAAAAAAAATAATAACTTGAGACAGGATGAATATTTCAAAATATAGACCTAAATCTTTAAAAAAAATTGAAGGTAAATTATATAAATGAGACATATCCAAGCACCTTTTCTTTTCAGAAAGAGAGAGCCAGAAGAAATTTGGGAAATGCATGTATATATTATTTTATGTGATTAATAAAATCAAAATTTTTAAATAGATGGTCATAAACCCATGTATATTTAAAAACATAAATACTAAAAATATTGATTTGTGAATTATCATACACAAACTGAGAGTCGAGAAACAGAAATAAAGTAAAATAAAGGATTCCAAAAACCTTCTTATTTTGAAATTTATATTTTACGTTTGTTTTCTTTGTTTTTTCAAACTTTTGTAATTTACATTTGTTAGTTCACATTCATATTAAGTTTTGGTACTAGAACATGAATTTGAATATAACAAAATTTTCATTTTAATAAAAATATCTATTTCAAAATATAAATATATATGATTTGAGGCACATAAGTATAACTTATTTCGGTCTCCTTCTTTTGGAAGGGGGTTTTATCCTGCTTGCCAGCTCTCATAAGTTGTATTTCGCACGAAGTCAGCAAGGGCAGAGAAACACTCTTTTGGAAGGATGGCTGGCTCAATGGGATTGCACTTATGGATATGTGGCCCGACGAGTTCCGCGCTAGCCGGCGCCCCAACGATACGATTCACGAGCTTATCCACTTATTAGATGAATCCCCGTTTGTCGATAATGATTTCATTCGTCAGGTTAATGACCAAGTGAGGAGGCCTGATAATTTGATGGGGGACAAAAAGAAATGGAGACTCACTGGGAATGGCTGCTTCTCGGTGAAGTCATTTTATAATCGACTAGTCGATGGTGGACTCAGGTGCCTGGTGTCGCGCTTTTTTTGGCGCGGTGGATGCCCTAAGAAAATCAACCTCTTTAATTGGCTTGCTTGGCAAAATAAAATTCTGACCCTAGAGAATTTGGCGAAAAGAAGATGCAACAGGTTACCTACGGAGACATGTGTACTATGTCATGCGGAAACTGAGTCAAGTAATCACCTCTTCTTGCACTGCTCCTATGCCAAATTTGTGTGGGATCACTTTGTCAGGTTACTGCAGTTTCCTTCAGCTCCGAACTCTCTTGAGGATCTTTGGGTTCATTGGAGATTTAGTTTGCCTAACGAGAAGAAGGCTTTTGGGGATCTTGTTGGGAAAGCAATAATTTGGAATATCTGGCTTGCTAGGAACGATCTTATTTTCAATGCCAATGCTATGACTGCACATTGTCTCATTTTGAAAATTGACCACATGCTTGTATCTTGGTGCTCTTCACTCGCAAATGGTAATAGAGAGAAGATGGAGGATGCTATCAATACTGTTAAAAAGAGTCTGGAGTTTCTTGGTCCTCGAGTGACGGTTTTTGAGAGACTAGGACTGTGGAGGAGGCTCATGTTCCGGACGCTGGCTAGTCACTGATGTTTGTTTGTCTGGGGGCCTTGGTCCTTGCACTGGGTTTGCTATTATTTCTTACTTTTGTTGTAACTTACCACATCTAGTGGTTGACTTTTGTATTGTTTGTTCCTTTAATTGAAGTGGTTTATCCACCTTTTCAAATATATATATATATATATATATATATATAATTTGCATAACAAGGATGAAAAATAATATCTGAAAGTTCTATAAATGATAAGCAATTTTACTTTATTTTAATTATTTTTTCTAAATTCTAAATATCCAATGGTTCATTCTTCAATAAAAAAAGAATAATATACAACAAATCACAAAATATATAAATCTCAAACCAATACTGATAAATTTCATTTAATATGGATAAATCACATATTTTTATTTTTTTAAAAAAAGCCTTCTCTTGTACTCTTGTGATAATTAAGTTTTGTTAACTATATCAATTTAAATTTTAAATATAATATGGTCTTTGAACTATAATGCATGCATGGTACCAAAAAATTGTCTATATAGATTCTCTATGGCTTCCGACCAAAACATTATGCTAGCAGAAGATGGTGACTTGCACTAACAACCTCTGGTAAGAACTCCCTGTTGTATTTTTACCATTTGTTTAGTTCAATGGAAGTGGGGAAAAGAGGAACAAGGGAGAGTGAGGAGGAGAATGATGGAAAGTTTGAAATAATTTTATATTTGGTTTAATGGAAATGAGAAGAGGTAACATGTATTTTTTTATTCAATTAAAAGAGGATTTTGAAGTATATTAACCAATTTACCCTTTAATATAAAATGAATAATGATTATTTTTTATTTTTTTATATTTTATATATTTTATACAACAATAATAAATTATTATTAGTAATATAAATTAATTCCATGATTGCTCATTTTTTTAATTTTCGTATTTTTATATTTTTACAAATTTTTTATTATTAATTTTATACCAATATGTAAAACTTTAAATTAAACGACTACAGAGTAAATATTTGAATTAAAATAAGCTTTATAATTAAAATGAAAATTAAAAAATGGGATAATTGGGTTAAAACCTGACTCTATCAAGATATTTTTATAAAAAAATTCACTCCTCAAAAAGACCTTATTTAAATTTTGAGTGGGATACGAGGGTTTCGGAGGGGTACAACTATACAACACACTTACAAACTCCTACTCTTCTTAACTCTCTCAACCAAATACAAATACAGTTCACTCATTTTAACTCACTTTTTTGAAAACCCCAATGAACCAAGGGGTAAAATTTTTTTACCTAGCTTGTGCTAACAACTTGCTTGAGGAGGTGATATTGATGATGATGGTCAACTTCTTGTTGCGTCTTTAAAGTTTAAACTTGATTTTTTAGGATATTATGTCTAATAATTTTATTGGTGATTTCGTCTGAGTAATTTTGGAATAAGTAGATTTGAAATAGTTAATTTGAGGATACCCTTGTTTTATTTTCTATTTACTTAAATTTTTTATTTTGGTCCCGGTTTTAGTTCAAAGACTAAAATTAATAATTTTTTATTAAAATTTAGATAAACTACATTAATAAATTTGTGTAGATCATGGTTAAAATAAATAAATATTTTTTTTCTTAAATAGTGTTTGGTTCTAAACATAGAAAGAAAAGAGAAAGTTAACCTTTGTTCGAAAAATTAAATTTTACTTGTGAAAAAAAATTATTTGATACACTTTATTTAGTTAGAAAAGATAAAGGAGAATAAAAGTATGATTTACCAATAATCTCAGATTATAAATTAAGAATCTATAATTTATTAAAAATTTGAGTGTATTGTAATTTTTTTAAAAAATTATATAGTTTTAGAACAAGCTAAAATTATATGATCTAACTACCTAGTATAAGACTAGTTCTCTAATGAATCGTTGTGTGAACCAGTTAGATGAAACCAGTTTAACATTGTTTTTTTAATATATATTTTGACATATATATAAAAAAAAATTAATATTTTTTATATTTTAAAAATGTCATGTTCAACCATGACCGGCCAACCTGTTTTAAAAAGGTATAAAATACAATAAAAATTAAAAAAGACTCATTTTCTCATGCTCTTAATTTCAATTTCCCGCTTCCTTCTTCTCTTTTTCTTTATCTTCGTCTAGGTTTTCTTGAATCAATGGAGAACAATCGTCCTCCCCGCCGTTGTTCTTCATACCGCGGAGTTGACTGCCCTCGACTTGATCTGATACTTGACTTTTTCCTAAGATATAGACAGAAGAGGAGAAGTAGTACTGATGATGATTTTGACATTCGCTACTGTCCAGCCGGTGGGCGTCGCCTTTCATCTCCCGTCACTCTGGCGGCACCTCTTGGCCGTCGTAGTCTACATTCTTGAAGAGGGAGTTTTTACCCCCATATTTTGAGTAGATCTTGTTTCAGCAACATCAACGTTGTCAACAGGGCAGTCAGTCTGTCCATGAATACACTGTAAAATTCATGAGACTGAAAGAAACAACCTCCTTGCGTCAGAAGGGTAGCAAGTTGCGAGTTATTTGGTGGGGTTGAGGCCAACACTCAGAATCAGTGTCGTTCTCCCCGCCATTGTCCTTCATGCCTCAAAGTTGATCGCCCTCGACTTGATCTAATACTTGACTTTTCCCCGAGAGTCAAACAAAAGAGGAGAAATAGTACTGATGATGACTTTAACATTCGCCACCGTCCAGCCGGTGGGCGTCGCCTTTCATCTCCCGCCACTGGCCGATTCGGCACCTCCTGGCCGTAGTCTACATTCTTGAAGAGGGAGTTTTTACCCCAAGATTTTGAGAAGACTCATTTTTGCGTGCTCTTAATTTCCCGTTTTCATTGTTCTCTTCTTCTTCGTCTTCGTCTTGGTTTTCTTGAATCAATGGAGAAAGATCGTTCTCCCCGCTGTTGTCCTTCATGTTCTGCTGAGTTGATAGCCCTCAACCTGATCTTGTACTCGATTTTTTCCCAAGAGGCGGATAGAAGAGGAGAACTACCGATGATGACTTCCACATCCCGCCATTCTAGCCGATTCAGCACCTTTTAGCGGCCGTAGTCTACATTCTAAAAGGAGTATTTATCCCCAGATTTTGAGCTGTTTCAGCAATATCAACGTTGTTAATAGGGCAGTCAGTCTGTCCATGAATACACTGTGAAATTCATGAGACTAATTGAAAAAAACAACCTCCTTGAGTTAGAAGAGTAGCAAGTTGTGAGTTATTTGGAGGGGTTGAGGCCAGCACTCAGAGATAGAACATTTGAGGCAAAAAAATATGGTGCTAGGTAGAGTTAATGCAACAAGAGCTAGGTTGGAGAAACCGTGAAGATTATAAAGCCGGAAGAATTTGAAGATCGTAGCAATAAGAACAATAACCAATATAGACTAAACAAGGCAGTATAGACGGTAGATAAAGAAGGGAAGGATAAAGACGTAAGAAGAAAAGAAAATCCATATGCCAAACTTACTATGGTATGTGGGGAAGTGTTTTAAATGTAATCAATCGAGACACAAGTCAAACAAATGTCCCTTGAAGAAGACTGTGAATGTTGTATAGAAGACTAAAGAGATTATTTGTGAGCGAGATGGTGATGAAAAAGGTCAATGTCAGCAAACTTCAAACGAGGTAAAGAAGGTCAATGACATGATTGGTTCCACTCCTTCGTCTCTTGGAAAGATGTCAAAGTATCACTGGAAGTGCTGGGGTGATGGTTTGATGAAATATCCAATCACAAGCTTTGCCAAGTTTAAAATTCAAGGTCGAGTTTCTAGCGAGCGGAGGTGAATGACGCAACATAGTGTCTAATGATTTTAGGATTTTAAACTATCTAAGTATTTTGTAATTATTTTAGTTTTATTTATTATTTTGTCTTTAGTCTAGACCTCTATAAATTATTTGTTTACTCTATTTTTAATGAGTTCTTGGATTAGAATTGGGTATCCGCTGCGTCACTCTGGCACCTCCGGCCTCTCCCAGTCGTTATAATCTTCCACTACAAGAAAAATTCTAAATCGGCACGATAGTATTGACACGGAAATGAGTTTAAAAACCGTGTCAAATTGACTTTGGCATGATATTTGGTACAAAAAAATAACTGTGCCTATAGAATGGTCACAAATATATTTTGGTACAGTCTTTTAATACTGTGCTAAACTTTATCACTATTTTTGGCACGAACGTTACAATTAATTTTTGACATGGATTTTGGTTCCATATTTGGCACGGTTTTATGGATTCAGTATTTGACATGATTTTTTGGCCCAATTTTATATATTATTTTTTTTCACTGTATTTGACACAGTTTTTAGCAAAAAAAAAAATTTTTGTTACGACTTTCGGTACGGTTTTATTTTTTATTTATTATGTGTAAAATAATTTATATGAAATTAATTTTATTTAAATTTTATTGAATTACATCAATAAAAAAATTTCTTAAATTGCTAAATAAGAATAAAAAAATCATGTAATATTACACTTGTATCAAAACAACCATTCAGTGACAAGTAGAAAGAATATATGTATATATTAACATCATGCCCTATATGTACATCAATAAATATTTAAAGGTGAACAATAATGAAAGGGTGGACTTGAAACTTCTTAGCCTTAGACCTTGTTTGGATTAGCTTTTAGAAAACTCAGAAGTATTTTTTTATAAGGTAAGCACTTATGGGTTCCAAAAATATTGTTTGTATTGTTTTTTCTGAAAAAGCAGAAGCAATAAAAAAAACTATTTTTTTAACTTATTTTTATAGCTTCTGCTTCAACGTAAAAGCTAATCCAAACAGAAAATATAAAAAAATACTTAACTTAATCTAGAGAAGCACTTTTCTTTAAAAACATTTCTACTAAACTAAAAAAAACACTTTTTCGATAAGTCGTTAGTTTCGTACTAAAGTCTAAACACATGACCTCAGCCGTCCAAGCCCAGCAAACCACGACCAACCTCACCAATTAAAGCCTCTCAAATCCCAGTTCTTATGTTTACTATTGTTATATAGCTTTAGATATTAGAACTTTTTTTTTAATTGTTTTATTATATTATAAACCAATCACAACCTTCCATTTGTTTGGGATTTTTTTTTTTAAATATCCTCGTTGACAAGTCCATTCTCCCGCGTTGACAAGTCCATTCTCTGGTCACGATCCAAACGAATGAATTAACATTATTAAAAAAATATGTGGATTTATTTATTTCTAAAATTTTTGTCTCATTTTTATGTTCATAATACATATATATCAATTAAATTTTCTAACTAAACTTGACCTATTCAATTGACAAAAAATTTCTTTTCTTCACTTGAACGAGTTACTCTCAAATTAATTACTCCTGAGCTAGAATCATGTTTGAATAATTAATAAAATTTATATTTTTAAATTTCATATAAAAATTACCCAGGAATTACCCACAGTCTATTTGCCTATGTCATTTTCTCTGGGTAATCCCTAGCTAAGTGCATTTTGGATCAAAATTTATATCTTCAAATATCCAGAGATCTCCCACAGACATATTATACACGAATAATATGTTTGGGTAATTTGAGGGTGATTCGGTATAGTCAAATTCAACATTCGAATTACCCACGGATTATCCACAATAGCTATACCCATAAACAACTTTTCTTGGATAATCCTTGGGTATATTATATTCACTCTATTTTACCCACGGATTACTCACAGCACTTTAACCTACATAAATTTTCTCTAAGTAATCCGTAGGTATTTTTGAGGCAGGAACCACCCACATTATTTACCCACGGATTACCTAGGATTATATATCCCTAAGTAAAGTTGTGGGTAAATTTATGTTTGATCTCTGAGTAAATATGATAAATCTTAATTTTACTATTTCATCATTATTTTGTGGGTATTTCCTATCTAATTTATGAGGGAATGTGTCCGTGGGTAATTTTTCACGAGCAAACTGTTATTTTCATGTAGGCATCAACACAAGAAACTCAATCATGAATTTAATAATGAGGTGAGCAATACTCTGACATACATTAGGCATAACTGATTCTCTTTTATGATGCCTTGTTTATTGTTTATTTAATAGAAGGATTTAGATGTAATGTGCACGGTACTTTCTTTTTTGTTCTAAAATGTTTGATTATTTCTTTTATTCAAGCAACTGAGGTGTAAGACTAATTTGTTATCACAAGCTAAAAATTACCTCAATAGATGATAAACTCCCAAGTGTTATTATGGTTTTACTACTTTAGATTTGCGAGATAGAACCCATACATTTTACTTTTGATCACTCTATCTTCATTTAATGAATGGAAATTTAGTGCCTCTTCTTGGTTATTGTTGTGAAAATGATCAACAAATTCTTCTTTATCCAGTTATATATGTCAAATGTGTCATTACCTTTGAATGTCAACGATGCTACTTATATTTGAGTATTTCATATTAATAACAGATATTTACGTTGATATTCATATAAAGCTTTTTCGAATAATACATAGTTTATAAATCAAAGAATGTTAAAAATTCTCTAGAATTTGTATGGTATATACTTTGAACATTCCAAGGTATTAGAAGCAAAATCATGATTTTTTTTTTAAAAAAAATCTAAATGGCATTGTGCATTACTATGGCACAATTTCGAAGTATAGTAATTAAATATTCTTTTAATAAATAAATCTGTAAAATTACTATCATAACAGTATGGCCACAAAATTACTAAATGAAACAACATGTTCAAGATCTACATATGTTCTCATTCATCATGACAAAAATGCAGCAAAATAATACATTTTCTTTTAAGAAAAACAACAGTTTCATTTCACTGATTTGCTTTTTGGTGACTATCTTGGCTGTGGAGCAGTCAAGATTTCACTGTAACTTGGAGAAGGTTCAATTGGACTCTGAATTGGTGGAAGAGGCTTTCTTTCCACAGATAAATACCTGCTAGAACCATTACCAACTCCTCCTATTCCTATGCTTTCAATTGATCTCATATACTCCGAGGCATTGTTTTCGATGATCAGAGCATCTTCAAGCTCTCTCACAATGTCGGTTATATTTGGTCTGTAAGTAGAGAAAGGTTCTAGGCAAACCAATGCAGTTTCAACCACTCTCCACATTGCTTCGGCATGGTAACCACCTTTTATACTTGGATCCACAATTTCGTCGATTCTTGATTCTCTGATAAATGGTTTTGCCTGCAATCATATGTCATCAATCTAAAATCAATGCAATAAAATTGCATGAAAGGTATACAAGTGTACAATAAAACCAAAGTCTCATGTAACAGATGAGTGTATTAAGGAGTGAGTTGCAGAAAGACGGTGTCATTTTTGAGTAATGGATGATAAAAAAAAAAAATACCTCCATGCAACAAGTGTGCAAGGAGAATACTTGGCTTTGAATGAGTGCCCTGAGTTGTAATCAAGCATATTAAAAAGAGAGTTATAGAATGACAGTATCAATCTTGAGTAATGAATGATAAAATTGTACTTTCATGCAACAAGTGAACAAGAGAATAGTCTGATTTATATGAGTGCTGTATGTTCTCATCAAGCATATTAAGAAACTGAGTTATAGAAAGATGATCTTATTCTTGTTTTTGTCTACTTGAGTGCTTGTTTATGCAAGCAAAGCAAGGGTGTTCTTCAGAGAAGCTGATGCTGAAGAAGTTTTTTCATAGTTTCCACCACATTTGAATGTCTGCTGAAAAGAAATTCATTTCTAATAGCTTGATGCAGCATGTTATCAAAAAAGAAAGAGAAGGATTCTAACATAAATAAATCCGTTTCTCATTCAGTTTTATGAAAGTATACTCTAAATATAAACATGGAGAAACAATGAACAAAGTTCAGAGCATTAGGAGAATTTAGAAAATTCAATTGCAAGTAGATATATGCTTTTATCTTTGTCTTTCCTTTAGGTTTCCACAGAAGAAAACTCTGAATCTGTTCTTTCTCTTTAAAGGGTGGATTGAATGCCAGCAATGTTGATGGCAAATAATAACAACAGAGAATTCAATCCATATAAATGTTTCAAGCTCAGTAATTTTGAAATCAAGGAGAAACATCAAGAAACCAAAGAGCTTAAATTCAAAACATACCCATTCGACCAAGCTCCATTCATTGCGTGGCCTTTGTATATTGAGAGGCTCTCTTCCAGTTACAATTTCCAAAAGCACCACGCCGAAGCTAAACACATCACTTTTGCTAGATAACTGTTGGGTTGAATAATACCTGAAATGACAAAACAGTTCATGATTTGGTGCAAGCAGAAAAATAATTGATTCATGATTTTCACTGTGACCATTAAAGTTCATAAGATGGACCCTAAATTAGGGCCCCTGTTCATGATTTTCACCCATCAAATTAAAGAAAATGTTTCTTTTAGACCCAAAGTAAGACAATTTTGTTCATTGTAGCCTCTATTCAATAATATCTGCTAATTCTGTTCATGGCGGTATGTTACTCTGTCGTGACATCTGATTTTGTCATTTTGATGTGGCTGTGCACATCTAGCACTAAGACATGACAGACTACATTCGATGGAGAGGTAAGATGAATACAGTCGGCTGCTTTGGGGCCTAAAATGAACAATTTTTTTTTGTTGATGATCAAAGTACAACAAAAATAAATAAATAAATAGGATATATCAGAGTAATTAATAGTCCCACATCAGCTAAGTTGAGTATATAAGCGTCGGTCTTTTATATCCTATCAGTTTAAACTTTTGGGTTGAATTGAACTCCCATAATATGTGTGGTTTGTATCTAACATGTAGTCATTGCTTAGTTAATTGGCTTTTTTGCAATAGGGTATTTAAAACAGAACAGCATATAGCAAGTGACATATTAGCTTAACTTATAGGCTCATATCGATTGAATTAGCAAATATAGATAATATATAAGCTTAGGTCTCTCATCCTATCAAATTAAGTTTTTTGGGTTAAATTGAGCCAAAATAATATGTTTGGTTTGTATCAAAAGGATTGAAGCATACTCTGGATCCAAGTAACCAGCTGTTCCTCTTACTTCCAAAGAAGCACCACTATCACCTTCTTGTGGAGCATACTTGGAAAAACCAAAGTCAGCCACCTTGGCACACATGCTGTGATCAAGAAGAATATTGCTGCTCTTTATATCCCGATGTATGATGCATCGTCCAGCAAAATTGTGCAAATACATTATACCTGAAAATTTTGGACAAAAAGTTAAAAATTTAAGCTGCCAAAGGGGATCTAGTTTAGCCGCACACACAAACATTTACAAACAATGATTATAACAACACTGAAAAAAACCATATTTTGAACTGTTGAAAATGTACCCTTTTGTTTTTAACCAATTTAATAAACATGTTTACATTTTGATAAAACACTCTTCTACCTTAATTTTTTGCAAATCTAGACCATAAAATCCTTTTCTTAAGAAGTTTTTTGGAAATCTATGTTAAAAGCTTAACATTAAAAGCTCTTTTTCATGAACAAATAGCACCTAATCGTTAAATGCTCAGGATAACTCAATATATATATATATATGAACTAGTTCTAATATATATATATACATATGGCATTAACATGAGTTCACCTGTGGCAGCACCAAGTGCAATAGAGAGTCTGGTTGGCCAGTCAAGAATTTTCCTTTTTGCCGCTTCCCCTGTAATTGAATAATGCTCTCAGAAAATGAGAAAATAATAAATACGGCAAAACTGCATAGATAATTTAGACAGAGAATTACCATAAAGACGATCTTGTAATGACCCATTTGACATAAATGGATAAACAAGAATTTGTTGATCATTTTCGCAGCAATAACCAAGAAGCGGGACTAAATTTTCATTCCGAACAGTTGAAAGGAGTGTCACCTGTAATTCAACCAAGCTATCATCAATGGAAAATACATATCTCACAAATCTAAAGTAGGAAAACCATAAAGCACTTCTGAGTTTATCATATGTTGAGGTAATTTATAGCTGTTATAACAAATGAATCTTGCACCTTAGTTATTCGTATGAAAAAAGTAATCAAATATTTTATAACCAAAAAGCAGTACCATGCACAGTATATCTAAATCCTTCTGATTAAATAAACAACGAAAAAGACGTCATAAAAGATTATCAATGATATCTAATGCATGTCAAGTACTGCCCACCTCATTATCAAACTCACGAGTTCCTTGTGTTGATGTGGCTGATCTAACCTTTACAGCAACTTCTTCTCCATCTGGGAGAGTGCCTCGGAAAACAGCTCCGAATCCCCCTTCACCAATCATTGTTTTGTAATTACATGTCACACTTTCGATATACTTTAGAGGAAAGCACTGCACTATTAATTTCACAGAAGGGGCATCCATGTTGGGCATCAAGTAAACTGGATCTGCATGTTTTCGGACTTGGTCATTACATATAAACAGATTATTCTCTGAATTATCAGAAAAGCAGGCAAAGAATTATTGCTCCAAAAGTAAAGGAAGACACAGAATTATGCTCTTATAGCAGTGTGTAAAACTAATCTCACAGAATTGGTTACCTGATATCCGATATATAAACTGCCTGTGCATATATTTTCCATTATAAAAAAAAAACCCTAACATTTTGTTTCAGTCAAGCCAAAGTAATTAAATTAGTGGAAGTGGGGTTATTAAATATTTCTATAACAAGCATGAAGACATAAGGCCCATTCAAGGATTCTGACAATCTTATCTGATGAAGAACTGGGACTCAATTGTGTCTGTAATATCATTTTTCCTACTTGCGCTCATTGCCATGCATGCAAGAGCAAATAACTGTTATCCTTCTTCTTTTTTTTTCCTATGAGGTAGATCTGACATACACATTAAGAAGCTCAAACATAATCATGATGAAGATATGAGAATTTGTGGAGAAGGTAGGTATTCATAAACATACTCTTCACAACTAGGTGGGTTGTATCGTTATGTTGCCGAGTTCGTTTGTAGAAGCAAGTTAAAAATGCTCCAAGTCCAAGTGCAAATGCAACAGATCCTCCAGCAATGCCACCTATGAAATAAACACTTCTTTGAGGGGAGTCAGCAGACTCAGGATCTTCTTGACCATCACAACCTTGAAAACTGTTTAAAAGGGATACAAAGTGAAATGTCACATGAAAAATAGATGGAAATATGTAACTTAATAGGCTGATAAATGCCTACAGTTTTCGTACTCTATGGTAAGATTCTTCTTTTCTGTTAAGTTTCTGGGAACCTGACTGTTGAGCTGTGGGTTGCAACTGATAGACCTAAAAGAAAGACAAGCTATTAAGCTTATGTAACTTTGAAACAAAGTTGCAGGGCATTTCTCAGCGAGATAGAAATAATTGAAATCAAAGTCTGAGAACATACAATTTTGATAAATGCTTCAGAGATGCAAGAGATTCTGGAATGGAGCCGCTGAAGTTGTTGTTCTGCAGATCCCTGCTGGGAGGGATTATGCATAGCCTAGAGCAAATAAGATTTACTCAACAACCGTGAATCATGTTTGAAGGGAGGAGTTAACCATACAGCTCCGTTAGGTCTTTCAGGTCACTGATGATGTCAGGTACCGGTCCTTGAAGGCCCATTGATGAAAGGTTCCTGAGTAGGTAAGTGATCTTAAATTTCATATTCATTGTTTTAAAAACAAAATGTGGAAGAGATGAAGCGCACCAGAAAAACTGCATTAATACATAACATCGGCAGAAAGAAATATGAGAACTCTGAAATTTAATTTAGAATTATTGGAATACTAGACATGAAGGTAGAATTTCAATGACTTCGACAAGGAAGAAGGGCACACCAGGGAACACTTACAGCTTGGTAATGATAAGAGTTTGATTCCTTTCTCCACAATCAAGACCTTCCCAGGGAGATGGTGTGCATGGATCCCCAAGCCACTTTCTCAATCTCTGATTCCCTGGGTTCTCCATAACAAGTACATTCTTCAGCTGTGATGCTGCTTCAACTGTATACATTTGTAAAAGAAAAATAATATATGTATCAATCTCTACATTGACTTCATCACAATTTTTTCTTAATATGTAGCACTGCACTTGGAAAAAAGTCCAAAGTCGAAAGACATGACAAAGCATAATAGAAATGTATACTTTTTTTCAAGCAGATGGTCAGATGAATAAATAAAAACATGTAAAGAGATTTCTTTAGGGGCATATTTCTAGCATAAAAGGATCTTGGAGTGTCTACAGTTGGACCAGAGGATCAAGATATATCATAAGGAATCAAAAGAAAGAAACCACTCGAATGGTCATATGTACACGCATATTTAAAAGTGATGTTATTGACTTATTGTCTACTACTTTGCTAAGAAAGTGACCATAAGGACCATGTATTGTAAGATTTCATTGAATTAATCCTTGGTAACTTCAAGAAAAATGTTAATGAAAAAAGCAAAGAAAAATGGCAGTAACTGATTTAATCGCATACCATCTCTATAAATGGTTTCAACATCTATGTCATGCACTTCAAAGATTTCATAAGCATTGCAGATGGGTCCATATTGTACTGTGTTTGAAGCTTTTATCAGAGAAATGTTGAGAAAACCGTTTGCTTTGACCTTAACTGTAAATGCTTTGTAGCGGGAAGGCTTCCCGCTTTTAAGTATATCAAACCTATCCGATTTCTTTTCTCCATTCACACAAATATCAAATATCCTTTGGCCTGCTTGAATGTCAGGATTAAGCTCAAGGAAATGAAGGATGACAAGATAGTTTTCATGGCTTATATCGAGATTAACAAGTTGGAAATTCAACAGCTTGTCATCAGCCACAGCAGTCTGTAGAACTTGAAGAGGTATAGAAGTATTAACATCCTGCAGATTTAAATTAAATGAATTTAAGGAAGTGCTCCTGGTGAAATTTGGATCAAAATCCCAAATGCGGTCAGCAGGGTCCACTGGATACCTGATGAAACAAGTGAAATAAACTAATCAAATAAAAAAAATGAAATAATAAATAACCAGGATGCAGAAATGCCTGAAGACGAAGCATACCTGTATGAAGTTTTTTCATTTCCAAGATCAACACGAGAGACCAACTTTAGAATAGACGAGTCACCATCAAAGTAGATTTTATCATTAAGAGGTCTCAATTCAATCATTGAAATGTAAGCATTTCCCTTCTCTTTCACTAGACAAATATTCACATTGTTACCAGTGGCAGCAAAGATACCCTCTGCCACAAAAGACTGAAGAGATGAATTGACTTGGGATATTGATGTAGAGCCAATTGAGATGTTGAACAATGTTTCATCTATTGATCTGAACACCGGCCCATAAAGAAAAGTAGTCCTCACCAGGTAGTCTTGTCCCTGGACTATTTGTAGATAGTAACACCAACTGTTCTGGTTATCAGCTGAGAAGACTCGAGCCAAGGAATATCTGGAAGTGCTGATAGAAGGAAAAGACACATCCTCGCATGTTCCTACCGCTTTGGGCAGATACTCATCAGAGGTCCATGTTATATTAGTGACTGGATCTGTGATATTTTTGATGGCACAACAGTGAATGCTCAAGAAACCTACATCATATGACAATGAGTGAAACTATAACCGAAGAAAAATCTAGCATCAACAAATCAAGCTACACATCCCAATGCCCATGTTTGAATGAATCATTCAATGAAAACATGGAGTTCAACTACAAGCTTGGATGTTTACTTCAATCACATAGTCCTTATAAGCCTTTTGGTACTGGGCTTACGCAATGGATGAAGATAAAACCATTGCCTTCTCTCATTCTCAATTTTGGTATTACACAGTTCTAAATTGCAAAAACAAAATGCCTTGTTTCTTGATAATATTTAAATTACATACATTACTTCCATTTAATATGAACTAAGCACGCTAAGAACAACTTCCCAAATGAAATTCTAAGCTTTCATTTATCCACTAACCCCTTTCTCACACTCAGAATACAGTATTCAGTAACAGAAAAATTCACTTTACTAGCTAAACAACATAAACCTCTCCCAACAAAACCAGAAACATCATCTATCTCATTAATTGAAATACCATCAGAAAAAAAAAATGGACAACTTTGAGCACAACCAATTCAAGAAAATCCAACTACTAAACGAATGCATCAAGTGGTCACCCTTTATCTCTTTATGTAAACTTAGAACCAAGTTACCAAATAAAAATTAAAGCTTACAATTATCCACTAAACTTTTTATTAATAACTATACTGCGAAGTCAGAATTGATTACCACTTACCAGCTAAACAATAGAAGCCTCTTGCAACAAAACCAGAAACACTATCTCACTAAAAAAATGCCACATAAAAAGATATAACAACTTGAGCAGAAGCCGTACAAGAAACCCAATACAAAACCAGTGCATGAAATCATTAAAAAAAAAAGATTCCTATATCCAAAAGTCTGAACATGTGTACAATCCAAAACAAGGACTTGCATCACCTCCATCAAAACCCAGATTCATCAATCCATACAGAATCCTGACCAAAAACCTCAACAAACTCTCATAGACCAAATCACAAACACTTAACATGCACTCAAAAACCATCAATCCAGAACTCACCTTGCTGAGCAAGAGCACGGTGGATGAGAACCAACAGCACCACAAGACAAACCAAACTCATAGCGATCCTACCGACAAGCCTGCCGGCAGCTCACCATGTTACCCAACCTCACACCAAAACATCAATCAGATCAGATCAAAAGACAATAAAAAATTGACTTCTTGCTAATACCGTGAACTCTCCGAAGACCTCCGAGCTCCGGCGATGGCCGTGGCTGAGGATGAAGAAGGTCCACGCTCAGGGAAAACAACAAAATGGAGAGTGGAACAAAGATGAGGGCATCTGGTGGATGCTGGTGGAAAGCTTCGGTTTTGGCGCTTATTCTAATATTTTAACGGTTAACTGTCAACTGCTGTGAAAAAAGTAAAAAAGGCGGGAAGTGGTTTTCTATTTTTTTCCCCCACTACGTAACTGGAGTTACTGAATGTAAGTTCTAGTTCCTTCTCTACTTACTGGTTGGAAAACGGGTTGGAAGTGGGACTTGGTCCTTGTGGTGGAGTGTCCGTAGGGTTTGGTTTAGTGTGGCCAGGTCTAAATTAATTGATTAATCTATTGGTTTTTGAGTATGGTTTATTATTTGTTAAGTATTATTTAATGTTAATTGCTTGTTATATTAAAACAATAGAATCATTTATTTTAAGATAATTTCACTTTAGAAATAGTTATTGATCAAATTAAAGTTTTTCTCAATCATTGTAAAAAAAAGGAGACTTATAATGAATAAAGATTTTTTATTTTTTTATTTTTTTAACTAAGGTGACGAACGCCGTTAAAATGAGAGGTAAATACTGAGATACATCAATTACTGTACCGTAATGGTCCCTTATGATAAATTCCCATGCAATTTTGAACATGAGAAAATACAATTTTTTTATATGGACTCCACACTAGGACCATCAAATAATAATGATGAATAATACTAGGCCTTTGTGTGCAATACATAAATATGGTAAATAATACGGTAAAAGTAAGGTTTTAAACCTTCACCTCCCTTATGTACTTTATGGTAAGTTACCACCGAATTGCGGATGCCTTTTTATTTCAATTCTATTGAATTGTGATTGTTTAGACCATAATTATACAGCTCACTTGATTGACAATGTTTTTTTAAAACTTAATTATTCTTAAAAAAACACTTCATTATATCACAAGCATTCATATATAAATCTAAAATATATTTTTTTTCCTTGTAATTATTCTTATTCATTTTTAACTTACATTACATCCAAATATCCTAAAATTAAAATAATTGTTTACTATAAGAAATAAAATGGTCAAAATATTGATGTGATACAGATTTCTTCTTTGTTTTAGGGGTATATATATCATTCTTCATCTTGAATGTGACTTTTTGCCAACCCTTGGCAGTAATAGGCGTTTGCTTTTATTTATTTATTTAAGTTTATCAGAGTGACTAATTCAACAATGTCCAATAAATTATGTAGCAATGCTGAATAAATTATCCATTTAAAGATGGCCATTAGTTGATACATATGATAATTATTTATTCATTTATTGAAAAAAATTTGTAACTCAATCATTGGATCAATTACTTTTTTTAAAATAAATTGGATCAATAACTTAATTTATTTGTGATGATGTTGAAATGAATTGTCTTTTGTATTGGAGTGGAGAACCTCCTCCTTTTAATTATTCATTCATTTATCAATCTTTTTCAATACCTACTTTTGTGATTGATTTTTCATCCTTTCACAAGAGAAATCTTAACAATGGATGTTAAACAATAAAGTTGTATTTGATTGACAACACAGAAAATGGCTGGAAAAAAAAAAATTTTTATGACAAATTTCTCCATAAAAATTCAAATTTTGTTGTTTGATTACTCTTATTTTCCACGGGAAATGTAACATTTTTCATGGAAAAAACCTCATTTATTGTTTGATTGGAAAAAGTCACATTTCCCATGAAATTTTTTTAAAAAAATTATTAAAATTGTTCGAGTAGAACTTGAAGTTCAATTAATTATAAAGCACTACGTGAATCTTACCATCAAAACGCCTCGGGATTTGTTCCCTAATCTGGATAAATTGATTTAAAATATTATCAAGTTATATATTTTATCTTTTTTAATTTAAAAGAAAAAGAAAAACATTGTAGTTGATCCTCACATGTTATCCCTTAAGAAAAGTTTTCCGTGGAAAACTTTTCTTAAGGTGGAGGTAGGAAAAAAAATTTCACTGATTTGATGGAAAATAGGATCATGTGATAGAGTTTGTGAAAAAAATTTCTACGGAAAATTTTGGCAAACAAACATGCTATTTAGTTGAAAAATAAAAATTGAAAAAATTTTCCAGGGAAAAAAGGAATCAAACACAACCTAAAAAAAAAAAAATATACCCTATTATATGTAAATAAATAAATAAATAAATAATAATCATTTGAACATCATACAGAGAAGTAAATATCTCATGTGTTTTTGAATGAATAAAATTATTTAAAAAATACAAACCCAATTCGTAAAACACTAGAGTCCATAAAATTTATTAATCATTCTATAACATAATCAATATGGTCGGGGATAGACTAATTGAGTGAGGTGAGACGTGGAACAAGTATATGATTTTTTAAGTTAATTTTGTTTTTATAGTTGGAATACTTAGCAATTAGCATAGATGTAATTTGTAAATTAAGACGGTCGATGAAGAAATATATGGATAAAAAGAAAGATTTATACATGATATTAATTGATCTAAAAGAGGAATACAATAAGGTGCTAGAGGAGGTGCTTTACTATTAAGTATATAGACATGGTAAAGAATATGCACAATGACTTTTGTCATTAACATTAGAATGGTAGGAGAAGAAACTAAAAAAAGTTTTGATCACTAAAGTCTTGGTGACTAGTCTACATGTTTTAATTATAGATGAATTGGCTAAGCATATTTAACATCAAATCTTATAATGATCATGTTGTTGATAATGCAGTCTTAGTTAATAAAAATAAAGAATATGTAAACTTAGTTAGAAATGTTGACAAACACCTTTCAAAAAAAAAAAAGTTTCAAGTTAAGTACTGTAAACATGAAATATTTGAAATGTTAACTTAGTAATATGAATAGAAATGGGAGAAGGATTAAAATGGATGATACTGAGATTGGTATAAGGAAGAAGCCAATAATTGTTTATTTTTTATACATGGATATATAATTATTTTTTATTATATATTAGACGAATTACTTGTCAAATAAAATTTCACATGAAATATTATCAAGCATTTATTTTTATTAATAAATTAATATTTGACATGAAAAATTTTTATCTAGTTTTTCATATTAATATAATAAATTTTAATTTTTTATTCAACAAAGATGATCAAAATGAAAAATTTTATAATATTTTTTTTCAAAAAAATGGATAAATAACAATGCATTAATAAAAGACAAGCATGAATAACATGAAAAATTATTAAAAAAAAACATCAAAAACAAAAGCGACGCAACAACAAACAAACAAACAAACAAAGCTATCCATCGGGAATGGAGCAAGAGACAAAGACAAAGCACCACAGGGGAGGGACTGTAGATGCAAAGAGCAAGAAAAAAATAGCAAGACGAGTGAAAGAGTCCGAAAATGTCCTCAAGACAAATCCCCACCACGATAGGAAAGAGTGATCTAGCCGGTGATGTCATTGGGCGTATCATCAGGGTCGTGCTCATCACGCATGGAGGGCCCTGAGAACTGGATACAACGTCTAACACTTGACGAAGGTTCCTCAAGCTTCTACTGCATCCACACAAGTAAGATACAGGTAGCAAATTTTAATAAAAATAGAGGGTAACGATAAAGCTGTAGAATTAAAAATGTAGTCATTTCTCCCAAGCCAAAGATGCCAAAAATAATTGCCCTAGCAAGTAAAGAACAAGCCGCCCCGAGTGTGGCACCAATGCTCCTGGGCCAGGGGCCCCATAAGTCATAAATGGACTCTGGGGCACGCTAAAAACCTAAAACCATTGTTTAAAAAGGCGAACGAGGCGTACGCCTTAAGGCACGCCTCAAGGCGAGGCGGTGGCCGCTTGCCTCAAGGCGTACGCCCCCATGGTCGGATGCGCAGCCTGCGCCCCAACCAGGCGAGGCGCTCCGCCTCGAGAAGGTGAGCCTCGAGGCGGAAGAGGCGTACGTCCCATGAAGATAAGAAAAGAAAATCGTGGATGGCTTTGAGGTGGTGGTGATGGCTTTCGATGGTGGCGGCTTTGAGAAGGGGACGGTAGCAGACTTGCCAAGACCGGAGAAGATGCGAACGTTGGCGGATGGCTTTGAGATAGTGTGGGCCGTATGGCGGATGGCTTTGAGATGGTGGCGCACCAGCGTCTTTGAGTCGATGATGAGAGGAAAGAGACAGTGGTGGAGGCTAGGGTTTTTTAACCATCATCAAAGATGAGATTATTCTAAAATAAAAATTAATTATAAAATATATATATTTTAATAATATATCAAAGATGTTCACTACCTATCTCTTTAGTTAAAAATTATTAAAAATATTAAAAATATTTATAATTTAAATACTAATTTAACACTAATAATTAATATAAATTAAATATTATTCTTTATTCATTATCTACAAATTATTCAAAAATATTTTTTGATATGAAATCAAAACAAAATCAAAACTAACTTAAAATGAACTATGAAATAACTTTAAGTTAAAAAAAATATGAAAACCAAAGAATAAATCATTTTATTATAAATTTTATGACTATTTAGTTTATTTTATCAATTATTATTTATAATTTTCATTTTTTGTTGAGGCTTACGCCTCGGATCGCCCTCGAGGCTTACGCCTCGCCTCATAAAAGCAAAACACCTCAACTACGCCTTTCGCCTTTTTAAACCTTGCCTAAAACACAAGCAAAACAGTGCCAAATAGAGCACGTAAGTTGCAATAGGCAACTTGTTGCACCCTCTTGCAAACAACTTATCAATCGTTAAGATTTCATAGTTCCATATTAGGCAAATAAACACATTGATCTTTCGAGGATAAGGACCCTTAAAAATGAAAGGGGTGACGTTGCATCTTGTCCCCCGATCAACAAGAAAGCGATGAAAAGATTTAACTGAGAAGCTACTATTGGGGGTAAGCTTCCAAGATTTATGGTCAAGGGCGCGCCAAGATAGAAGAACTGAATTGCAATTTCAAAACATCGAGCACCACGTCCAGATAAGGGAGAGAATCCTTAGAAGACGTGAGGAACTCTTTAATAGTGCAACTTGGAGTTATAGACTTAGCAAATTTATTATGCCAAATATTCATCGGTGCTTGCCCCAAGTACCAGTTATATAACCAAAACAAGGTGGCAGACCCATTCCCAATAATAAGGGTGTGTGCAAAGTTTGAAAAACATCTAAGACAGCTTGAATACCTTGCCAGAAAAAAGGACTCGCATGAGAAAGTTTAGGAAAAAGAGGCAAGTGCGGATGTGCTGGAGGTAGTTATGTTGCAATGGCAACCAACCACACAAGTTCTTGAATTGAGAACATTTTCCATCACCAATTGCCTAGCAGGGGCATGTTGAACTTTTTGAGATTGAAAATGCCCCACCCACCATGTTGTTTGGGCTGATACAGTCTTTTAAAATTAACTAAAGCGACATTTGAGACTATCCAAATTCGGACCTCTCCAAGGAAAATCACAGCGAATACGATCAATAGACTTAAGTGTTCACTTTGGTTTTTTGAAGATCGACGTCTAATAATATGTCTGAATAGAAGAAAACACCGAATTCTCTAAAAAATTATTTTTATTAAATTAAATCAGTCAAATTACTTTTCTTGGTTAACTATTTTTTTAACCATATTAATTTTAATAAATACTTATTACAAATTTCAGAAACATAATATTAATTTTAAAATAATTAACTTAAATTTGTATTAATTAAATAAATATATAATTTTTTTTTCTCAAAATTTTATTTAAATAAACATGAGGCGTGCAGCGCAAGATAGCCAACGGTAGTATAAAATGTCAAGCTTTCAATCTCGTCGGCAATGGCGGTAGCGAAGTAGCCCGCCATGGGAGTTCAAGGTCTCTGGGAGTTGCTTGCCCCCGTCGGGCGCCGGGTCTCGGTTGAAACCCTAGCCGGAAAGACACTCGCAATCGGTACCAATCGATCTCTTTTTTTAATTTTTTTTTTCTCACAAACCCTAGCGATTCTGATCTTGGGATTTCTTCGCAGATGCGAGCATTTGGATGGTCCAGTTCATGATGGCGATGAGGGATGAGCGAGGCGAGATGGTGCGCAATGCGCACGTTCTTGGATTCTTTCGCCGCATCTGCAAGCTTCTCTTTCTTCGCACCAAGCCGATCTTTGTCTTTGATGGTGGTACTCCGGCGCTTAAGCGCCGGACTGTCGCCGCTCGCCGCCGCCATCGTGAGAATGCCCGTGCTAAGATCCGCAAGACCGCGGAGAAGCTTCTCATCAATCATGTGTGTTGCTGATCTTCTATTTCAACCTTTTCTTCGTTTTTCAGAAATCTTATTTGTGATTTCTTGAAATTGGTTAGCTCAAGGTGAAGAGATTGGAGGAGCTGGCTGTGGAGATCAAGAACAGCAGGGCTAAGGATGAATCCAAGGGGAAGCAGGTTGAGGTGGATCATGGAAGCGGGTTAAAAGGAAGTAGTTCGAAGAAGAACGCGAAAGATGGTATTGGGAACGCTAACCAGGAAGCTCTTGACGAGTTGTATGTGCAAAATCTTTTCTTTTGTCTTTCTAATAGTTTTCTAATAGTTTGTAGCCGTTTATCTTGTTATTCTATCAATTTTTACTTTAGGTTGGCAGCATCACTTGCAGCCGAAGAGGAGGGGAAATTTAATAGCAACGCATCAGCTTCTGGTGTGGATGCCTTTGAGGAGGGAGTAGATGAGGATGATGAGAATGAAGAAATGTTATTTGTGAGTTACATTTCACCATCCTTTCTTTATTTATTTGTTTAGTATTATTATTATTATTTTTTTTTGTGCACAAAAAGTTTAGGTTATCTTTAAATTCATTTCTAGGACAAGTAGGACGTTTATAATATTTAATTACCCTATGAAGTTGTTTCTGTTCACGATGATTGATGAACCCTTCTCCTGAATTTCTAACCAATGCGGTTTTTCTCTGGAAGTGTATGCACTCCTTTCCTGAATAAAATTGTTTATATATTTTCAGTTTCAATCTAGTTTGCTGGCTTTCACACTATAACAAATTGTGTTTATAATATGGTAAATGAATAAAAAATTGTTAATTGGAAAACTTCATTAATTATATTGTGTTTGTAGCCATGCTTGGAAACCTTTTATGTCACAGCTTCACTGTGGTCAGGATGATTACAAGTCAATATATGCCGTATCAATGAAAGTATTGTTGGCCACATTGCCAGCTGTTATGTTAGTATACTTGACGTAATTGCTTTTTTGTCTAAATGTAAGTTAGAATTTGAATAATGTGTTTAGCCACTTTACTTAGACATTCCAAATTATCGTTCACTGATGTGACGTAAATGCAACATTTAGTTAGATACTTTCTAAAGACTACGCCACTGTACTCTTGGCTACCTGCATAATGTCCCCAATTGCATTTTATCTGCTTGTTATTTTACAATTTTATTTAGTTTAGAAGTTTATTGACCCATTGATGGATGCCTCTTTTCTTTTTTTTAATGCATTATGGGCAGTCTTTTCTTATAAATTTTGGACATTGTCACCACATGGCTGGACGATGTTGTGGTTTTTTTGTTTCACACAAGTTGGAATTTTGGACATTCTTAAAGTCTATTAGCCGACTATTAACCATCAGCCATGTAGTTTAGCAGGGCGTTCCATTATACTGTGATTGACAAAGCGTTCTCACTTGTATTCTGTTTATTATCAGTGTTTCATGAGTTTTTTGTCATTGCAGCCAGCAATGAGTGGCAAAATCGATCCAGCTGTATTAGCTTCACTGCCTCCATCTATGCAGTTAGATCTTCTTGTCCAGGTAAAACGCTAGAAGATAATGTTATTGGTTCAGCAAAATACTAAGTTATTACGGTGACCTTCAGCTCAACCTTGCATATTGTTTATGTGCATGCTTCTTGTGGCAGATGAGAGAAAGACTTATGGCTGAAAACAGGCAGAAGTATCAAAAAATTAAGAAGGTTTGATATCTCAACGTTATTTTGTTATTTTAAAGTTAATGTGCTTTGTTGTGGTGATATATGATCATTGTCTGACCTCATCTGTATTTCTGCATGACTCTGCATCATTGTTATCTAATATTTGATTTATTCCGTTTGTTTAGGCCCTCTAGTTATCTTGGTTAGGCCAAGGTGCATTGACAATGTTGTCACATTCTGTTTTCTTTGCTAAAATATCATTTATCAGACAGTTTAGTTCCTTTTTAAAACTTTCAATCTAGTGATGTCTCAAGCTAGAATAAATATGCAATACTGCTTTTTCCCCCACTAAGGCGGCTATATAAGCTTGTATTTTGTAATCTTGGCTAGTAGACATCTTATAGTTTTCTCAATATTGACTCAATTATGTTCTAGATTAAACATCATCTACTCAAGAGGAAATCCAGTTGACTCTAGGTAAGATGCCACTCCAGATAAATCTTAAGTGGTGTATGACAATTTTTTAAAATCTTGTTACTTAACTGATCCATATGCATAAGCTTCACTCTGTTCTATAACATATTCAGCACTAAAGGAAAAACTATTCTTCTTGGAAGTTGCTTCTATTATGGAATTAGAGTGTATGTATAATGATTATTCCTTTGAAGAGAATACTTGAGAATAGACTTAGAGACTTAGGAGAGATTCCTAAGACTTATTGGGCAACTTCAATGCCAAGAAAGTATTTTAGCTTATCCAAGTCTTTGGTTTGAAGATGATTGAACAAATATTTCCTTAAGTAGGTGATCTTTCTCATGGTCATTACTTGTGTGATGACTACATGATCCACGTAGACTACCAAATAAATGGATTGGTCTGGAGAAATATGGCAGAAGAAAACTAAATAATCTACTTCACCGTTTTTCATACCAAAATTTTGAATGATAGTATTGGATATTCCAAACCAAGCTCGTGGGCACTGCTTGAGTCCATCAAGAGAATGTTGCAGTTTGCAAACCAACCTAGGTTCCCCTTGAGCAACAAAGCTAGGTGGTTGCTTCATATAAATTTCTTTATCTAGCTTGCTATGGAGAAATGCATTCGTAATATCCAATTAATTCAACAGCCAGTGACCAATGGCAACCATTGTAAGAAGAAGGCCAACGTAAGAGAGAAAAGGTATCTCTATAGTCAAATATCTAGATTTGAGAGTACCCTTTTTATCAACAAGGCATACTTTGAGATGATCAATCTGCCCATATGGACCAACTTTAATGGCATACACCTTATGATCAATCAACAACTAGTTTCCTAGAGGAAGGAGAACTAATTCCTAGGTATATCACTATGTTTAAGAGCAAGAATCCCGTAATCTATAGCTTGTTTCCATTTTGTATGATAAAGCATCACGTTGATATTTTTAGGGATTGAAATAAAAAGGCAAAGAAGAGAAAAGTGCAATATATGCTAGAGATAAATAATAGAACCTTTAAGTAAAAAATTATGGATTGGATGAAGGTTTGCAGAGAATTGAGCACCTTTCTAAAGGGTAGTGGGTAAATCATGACTAGTGCGAGACATGCCTGTCACTAGTAGGGCATGATTCACAATGTTTAGATACTTACTATTCTGATGCAAGAATCTGTAACCGTTGCTGATACATGATTCGAGGTGGTTCATATGATATGGATGGTGTTACTTAAGGACCTTCTTCAGGAGAGAGATTTAAATAGTGGTGAGATGACCTTCAAAAGAAACAAAGGTGGACCAAAATAGGGATTAGGTAAAGTTTCGGAAACAAACCTAGTCGTGATTAAAGAAAGAGAGAAATATGGAGTTTCCTCAAAAAATGTCATATCTTTGGATATATTATAATGATTAGTAATAAAAGAGTAACATTGGTATCTCTTCTGTAGTCTAGAATATCCCAAGAGAAACACTCTAAATTGCTTGAGCCTTCAACTTGTCCAATCTTGGAGACAATTTAGGAACAAAATAAGTACAACCAAAAACATGAGGAGGAATATGATATAATGGATAATTAGGGAAGCATAATAGAATAAGGAATTTAATTATTAAAAGTGAAAAGGAAAGCATATGATTTATGTTGGAAATATAGTACCACATCGGTTGTGTGATAGAAGTGTTATGGGTTTATATATAGGTATAGGGGTTGAGCCACTAAGTCTTGAGACTTTTTGGTGTAAGACCCCTAAGCCCATATAGGGCCCACTAGTACCAAAATATGAAATCTAACATGGTATCAGAGCAATATAGTGGAGCCTAATATATATATTAAAAAATTGGGACCTTTTGAGACACAAATGGTGTACAAGTCCATGTGTGTAAGGACTTCGAGACACAAAGTAGTGTACAAGTCTTGGTAAACAGATCTATGGCGTACAAGTTTAAGCAAGTTCGACCGAGTTGAACTTGAGGGAGGGTGTTGGAAATATAGTACCACATCGGTTGTGTGATAGAATTGTAATGGGTTTATATTCAGGTATAGGGGTTGAGCCACTAAGTCTTGAGACTTTTTTTGGTGTAACACCCCTAAGCCCATATAGGGCCTACTAGTACCAAAATATAAAATCTAACAATTTACTAGATAACAAGCGGTTAAAACAACATAACCTCAATGGTGAACAAGCACATATGCATGTAAGGATTAGTTTCAATTAAGCGGATTGATGTAATATGCTATGAGAAGTCACGACGGATGAAAAAATAGAAGAAAAATGTTCTTTTGCATTATCTCTATGAATTAGTTTAATTCTCTTGCTAAATTGAGATTGAGTCTCTTTGCATAAAAGTAGTCATATCATGCTCTGGCTGCTTAAGAGTAGTCAGCTTTTGAGTAGGTCATACAAACATTGAATATAATTATCACACACTTCATGCGCCTATTCCAAAACTTGAAACATGTTTCAAAGGTTCAGAAATTAAGTTAGCTGTTTCATCAGACTGCCGTAACAAATCACATATTCGATAATTGAACTTTTTTCGCTCATTTCGAATATGTGAGGAGATATCATCAACAATTTTGACAATGTGGTTAGAGAGACCCTAACCTAGAAACTTGAGTTAAACAGATGTGAATCAAACTCAGTTGAAGACATTTTAACTTGAAAACGGAGGCTGTCGTGAAGATTTTGGAATATTGGGACCTTTAGGAATCTGTTAAACAGATAGCAAACCCACAAAGGAAAGCCAGGAGCCAGCCTACTCTATACCTACTTGAGAATACTTCGGGACATAGGAGGGATTTCTAAGAATTGTTTCAGTCAGCAGGTTGAAATTTATACACATGAAAGAATAATTACATCGTGTATTTACAAGAATTCTATTTAAGATATTATTATTTCCAATACTACTGCTCGTATATCTGACTCTATGCTACTTTTGTTTGGGTTGGGGTTCTGTTGATGAAGTTGGTTTGGTTGTTTGAACTTGTTTTGGTGTAGAATTTTTTATTTGAAGTTGACTAAACTTCGATTTACTTAATATTAGTGAAAATGAATAATTTTAGAGTTAGACTTTTTTTCTTTTTAGTTAATGATGGGGGTTTATTAATAATAATAATTTTTCAAAAATAGTTATTAATTATATGTATTTAAATAATTAGATTTTGTAAAACATAAAAAATTTGTGGGATAACCCTAACCCTACTTGATTGTTTGGTTGGAGGTGTTAGGATAACATGAGATGCCCCCCAAACCAAATAAGGCTTTACGAGAAGAAAACCTTTTTATTCACATATTTGCTTAAGAAAAGCTCACCTCCACGTTAGTGGGATAAAAGGATTTGATTGATATTAAATGATTAAAAAAAAATTTACTTGGCTTAATTGAATGGACATAGCTGTCATGTACAACACCTGCTCTGAGAATCATTTGGTTGATTTATTTTTGCTGGAACCTCACCTCAATTTTACTTGCATGCCTAATAATGCAAAAATTTATAAAATATTATCTTGTAGTTGTCTCCTATATATTTTGGGTTTCCCTTTTTTCTCATATATACAGTTTTATGACTTATATTGTAGAGTGATTGAAGAGTTTTTTTTTTTTTGAACTGCTCAAACTGAGAAGAATTTGATCTATGTCATTTCCATTAATAACTATTGCTAGCTTATTGTGAATGGCTCTTTATTTCCCAAGCTTGTGGTATCATAAATTTCTTACGCTCACGCAGGCTGATATGCTTATTTGTATTTAGTTAGGCCCCCGCAAAATTTTCAGAGCTACAAATTCAATCTTACCTGAAAACTGTTGCTTTCCGCCGGGAGATAGATGAAGTACAAAAATGTGCTGCTGGAAGGGGGGTAGGAGGTGTGCACACTTCCAGGATAGCTTCAGAAGCTAATAGAGAATTCATATTTTCATCATCATTTACTGGTGACAAACAGTAAGGATAACTTGCATATTTACATTACTATCTTTAATGTTGTTTACAAACTGAATAATTCCAATGTTACTGAAATACAAAGTGTTTATTTCCGGCACTTCTTATTTTCTTCTTCCTGTTTGTGAATTATTAGGAAGCATTTTCATGCACACCATGCTTTATCATGTGATTGTCCCTGGGAACCACCTTGCAAAAACGATGTTTAAAGAAATGCATGGGGGCTATGTTTCTTTTTTATCATATTTATGCCACGTGCTTTTCTTTCTAGTTTTTAGCACTTATTTTCATAGTTCATACTTTTTGAAATCAGGATTTTGACATCTGCGGCCAATGGGATGAAAGAGAACATGAGGCCAATGGCGCAAAACAATGCAACTTCTTCAGATCCAGTACTACCTAATTCTGCTTCTAAACAATCTAGTTCTGTTATGGGGGCATGCATTGCTGAACCTATAAGTGATTTTGTGAATGATGTTGAGACGTACCGAGATGAGTGTGGGCGTGTTCGAGTTAGCAGAGTTAGAGGCATGGGTATTAATATGACTCGTGATTTGCAACGGAATTTGGATTTGATGAAAGAATATGAACAGGAGAAGAATTCTAGGAACATATGCAATGGTCCTACACCTAACTCAGACCAAGGGATACCTAAAGCCCCAAAAGACATTTCTGAAATCAATCCTTCCCCAAAAGCTTGTGCAGGTTCTGACACTGCCGTAACTGAAGCGGGAAGCATTTTAGCCTCCACACAAGGTGAGATTCATCATGTTGATGAGCCATCTGTTCTTGCAAGCAAAACAACAATTGAGATATCTTTCTTGGAAGATGAAATTGAGAAGCATGATGCAGACCACAATCTGTTTTTTCAGTTAGTTTCCGGAAGTTCTGCATTAGAAACAAATTCTGTGTGTGTTCCATCAGGCAAAAATATCTGTGATTCTGCTGATTGCATGTGGGAGGAAGGAGTGGTCAAGGAAAATGCTGGAAGTCGGACAGACAGTACGAAGAAACAAAGCCGACCTTTTTCAGCAGAAGAGATTTCAGTTGAGGAAGATGATGTTGAATGGGAGGAAGGTACCTGCCAGGGTCCTACTGGTGCCACAGATGGCCTGATCGAACATAGAAGTCGTATCTCAAGGGGTTTTTTGGAGGAAGAAGCTGATGTCCAGGAAGCAATAAAGAGAAGTCTTGAAGATTTAGGAAGACAGAAGCCTTTAATCATTTCTTCTGAGGTTCAAATATCAAACACAAACAGGCAGGTACAAAATAACCTGAAGTGCAGTTTTTCACCCAGTTTTGCTGTGGGTGGACATGGAAAACATAATGCTTGCCAAATGGGCATTGTGCAGACCAGGAGCTCTCTGGAGATGCATCAAGCTTCGCCTGCTGCATCAGAAGCTCGATCTGTAAATGATGAAATGAAGTCCAATGCTGAAATTATTGAAGAACCAGTGGTTGTTAGTGAGATTATGGAAACATTATGTACTGATGATGTACCAAAGATACAATCAGTTGAAGGTCAGGTAACATTGGACACAGAATGCATGAATATTTCCAAGCATGGTTCAACTTCCAACGCATTTGCAGAGCTTGAGCCTAGTCCTAATGCAGATCAAGAAACCATAGGCAATACACCTGTCATTGTTCTTGCTGATTGTCAATATAATGATCTGCAAGATTCTCTTAAAAGAAATGAGAATGCAGGTTTTCAAAAGAACTCGCCACTGGAAACCTTTACAGAGACTGCTGTACACATGGATGTTGAGCGACAAAATCAAGAAAAAATCATTAATGACATGCCTTCCAATAAAGAAAAGCACTATGAAGATAAATTCATGGCACAGGAGCATTTGAATGATAATTTAGAATTCTCGGAAGCTAGTTTGGATGAAGAAATTTCTATCCTTAGACAAGAACGTCTAAATCTTGGTGATAAGCAAAGAACGCTTGAGAGAAATGCAGAATCTGTCAGTAGCGAAATGTTTGCGGAGTGCCAGGTATTACTTATCACTTTGAATCATTCTGGTGATTTTAGATCATTTAACCTTTCTTGGAGTTCCATTTTGTGTTCTGCCATTGTCCTGCAGAAAATTATTTAACCTGTTTGGCCAATAGCAAGACATCTATGCTAGTTTTCTGGATGACTTTTTTACTTTCCGTCAAGCATTTTTATTCGAATAAGTGATATCATATTGTCATTCGATAGCTATGGGTAATGGCTTGACAATTGAATTGTTGACTGTGAGTTTTTCTGCTTCACATGGGGACGAATGACACCTAAATAACTATCTGCCATAAATAGCTTTTTTTGGACAAGACATTGGATAATAATTTAGCATCACTTTTTTCCTTTTCATTTTCGACTTTTTGGTAATTTCTTGAGCTCCATTAGAGAAATTTCCTCTTTTTCAATGTAGCAAAAAGAATGACATAGGATGGTTTGATGTTTATTTTATGCCGTGATTTGACCTAAAAATTACCCTTTTCTTTTATAAAATTTTAACCTTTTGCATAGTTTTTCCTCTAGTCATTTTGTCCTTATCTCTTCTTTTATTGTTTATAGAATTATAGCCTATGCATAAATTTGTAATGTTTGGTCCTTTCATGTCTCACCTTACCAGCTAAGCTGGTGATTTTTACCTTTGTTCAACTGTGCTGTATTATGTGTTAAAGGTATTAGTAACAAGTAGGTAAGCTTGTCCATAATTTGCACCACTATATATTGAACAACCACTTTTGTCAAACATTTGAACTTCTAAACTGTATCTCCTTTTTGCAACTTGTAGGAGTTGCTTCAAATGTTTGGTTTGCCTTATATCATTGCACCAATGGAAGCAGAGGCTCAGTGTGCGTACATGGAAATGACCAAACAAGTGGATGGCGTCATAACTGATGATTCAGATGTGTTCTTGTTTGGTGCTCGCAATGTCTACAAGAATATATTTGATGACAAGAAATATGTCGAAACATATTTCATGAAGGTTTGTTTTATATTCCTTGGTCTTAAGCTCTGATTACAATTCAAAATCTTAATTATCTTTTAGTTTATTTCTATTTTTTTCATGACATGCTTCCCTTGTAGATTTGGGTACCTCAAACTAGCTTAAATCAACCTATAAACAAGCATAAACTCTCTTGTTTTTGCCTGGCTACTATTCGTTAAATAATTCTGCCTTTTGCTTTACCTTTCATGAAATGTTTATTAAAAAAAAAATAGCTATGGCATGGTGGGTTTATCTTGGTTGCCATTGTAACATCCTCTATGTTCCTTTGCGAAGTCCACATTTTGGTTCATTGTGGAAAATATATGTCAGTATCTGTCAACTGGCAACAATGTAATGTGTCTGTCTTGTTTGTTGATCTTGCACAACTTCTTCTGTTGCATCAGGATATTGAGAGTGAGCTTGGAATGACTAGAGAGAAGTTGATCCGGATGGCCTTGCTTCTGGGGAGTGATTATACGGAGGGTGTCAGGTGTGATTCAAAACCTATTCAGAATTGTTGGTGTTTCATTATGAATTTGTTTGTGGACTGCCACCTCGATTCTGTATGTGTGCGAGTGCTGAATATGACATCTTGATGGTATTGTTTTTATGCAATTAGCAAGGACAGGCAACTTGTTCACAATTTTGACTACTTTTATGACAACAATGTCTATTTTATTATTCTCACTGCATATTCTTTTGTTTTTTGGTTTTTACTCCTGCTAACCCACACTTTAACTACAAGGCACAACCAATATGCTTCTTGAGGAGTTCTACATTGCATATATCTCTATTAATCTATTTGCTGTTAGATATGTACATGAAAATAAAGCAATAATATTGATTCATCTTTTTGCAATTATCACAGGCTAGATTTCAGTTGAAATTATAATACACTTGATGAAATAATGACACTAAAAAGCTTGTGACTTTTTTAACTTTGTTGCAACATTTTGCTCAAAAGCAGATACATGACTCAGATATGCTGACAGTAACAAGTATAGATAGTTAATAATGTAAGCCACCCGAAGTTGGTGGTGAATTGATCAAGTTTGGTTTGTAAATACAGGACACTATTACTACATTATGAACCATGAGATGTTGTGCAGATCATGAAAGTTTTTAATGGTTGTGTCTTTTTAGCTCACCTTATTTTTCCTGTGAAAATTTGATTCAGATAACCAATTGTTAGAGGAAGATTCACGCCCCTCACCTGCCTGTTACAATGTTATTTTCTTCTCATAATTGATTAGCTTTAAGAAAAATTGACCCTTTAAGAATTAACCTCTTTGTCACATGTTGTACTTTCAGAGTGAAGAATAGTAGCAAGCCAAAAGATCGGCAGTCATTATTTTAAATACATATTAGTTACTTGCAGTTTATTTTGTTATTTTGCTCTATAGATGTAATTGCTGTCATGTTTTAATATGGAACAATCAAGAGTATAAGCGTTGACAGTTTATGACATTCAACTATGTGATTCATCTACAATCTGAAGAAAAGAACTTATTTGCACCTTTTCAATTTGCAATTATTTTAATTGTATGTCTTGTAAAGAATTTCAATGCTGGATTTTGATATACACAGTGGAATTGGCATTGTCAATGCGATTGAGGTTTTACAAGCATTTCCTGAGGAAGATGGCCTTCAAAAGTTCAGGGAATGGCTTGAGTCTCCTGATCCGTCTATTTTAGGACAATTTGGTTCTTATACTGGTAGCAAATCCATGAAAAGATCCTCTAAAAACAAGCAATAGTAATGTGGATGAATTGACAGACAACAGTGAAGAATCTGCTTGTGAAGAGAGTGGTTTAAGGAACCATGGTCAAGTTGCTGACAATGGCATTCCAGATGTTAAAAACATCTTCATGAATAAGCATGTGAGTCCTTATTTTCCCCTCTTTTTTTAAAGATTTTTTTAAATCTGTTCTGGTTTTTCTTTTATTCATGCAAAGATGCTGCACACGGTCTCTAATTTGCCTTCCGTTCAACCTTCACTGAGATGATTTTTTCTTTTTTCTTCTTTTTGAATAATTTCTCTTGCTATCCAGAGAAAGGTGAGCAAAAATTGGCATATACCTTCATCTTTTCCAAGTGAATCAGTTGTATCTGCTTACACTTCACCTCAAGTTGATGAATCACTGGAATCTTTTTCATGGGGAAGGCCCGATTTGTTTTTACTTCGCAAGTGAGTTGCCTTAACATTTAATTTGCACTCCATGAGTTTGTGTGGCATATAATCCTCGCATTTAATTCACAGGGTGTTCACTTGTACTGCATGATGGCAGTGGAATTGTAACATTGTATCTAAGTTTCTCTAGTTCTTATTTAACCACAAATAGTACTTAAGTTTCCTTGGACCCATAGTGTCAAACAGCATTGTTGTTGAGGGTGAAAAATAGCAAGCAGAATGTTCCTATTTCCTTTTTTTTTTTTAATTTTAATCAGCAATTGTCTTTTAGGTTGTGCTGGGAAAAGTTTGGTTGGGGTAGTCAGAAGGCTGATGAATTGCTTGTGCCTGTTCTCAAGGAGTATGACAAACATGAGGTATTTCTCGTTTCATTAAATTTTCACTTAGATCAGTGATGTTTTTTTGGCCCAAACTAATCAATTGATTGATGAGAATTTGGTGACTGGGAAAATTTTCATACCACAGACATGCAAAGGTCTTTGGTGCCCTTTTGATTTTCAGCCTCTAGCTTTTATCACATGAATATATGAAGAATTGGATCATGACAAGCATACTTTTAAATCAACATTTGAAGTAAAAAAGAAGTTTGAACGTAGTTTGCAGATGCTTATGTAGGCAATCATACACGCAAAATCTATTATATATCCAAATATTGGAGATCCCACAACCCCTGCGTCCTGCACATAACATCCGAATGAGCCTTAAGTTGAGTTTCCTTTTCTATGATGCTCTCAGCCCATGTGACACTCTGCCCTCCAGCAATCAATTTCTAAGCACCTCTACCTATTTCCTGACAAAGGTCATTGAAACATTGGAATTTAGGTCAAATGTGAGAAAATGTTTACTGGATTTTATGATGTCACTGAGACTTCAGTATTATATACAAAAGAACAAATGACCAGACAAATGTCATAGTTCAAGATATACTTGGAGATTGATATTATTGAAGTCAGCTATCATCACAATTTGGTTTTGTGTTTACTTTTGTTTCTTTCTCACTTTTTCCTTCAACTTCATTGTATAATTCTGGTTTTCAGACTCAACTAAGACTGGAAGCGTTTTACTCTTTCAACGAAAGGTTTGCAAAAATACGCAGCCAGCGAATTAAGAAGGCTGTAAAAGGAATCACTGGGTCTTCTGAGTTGACAGGTGATATTGTCCAAGAAGGTTCTGAATCAAGGAAAGGGAAAAGGACTTCTAGAGCCAAGGAACCAAAACACAAGAACCAATTAGATGGTGGAACTAACAATGAATGCATGGAACCTTTAGAAACATCACTATCAGAGGATAAAGCAGGGGAACCACCTATTCCAGGCCATGGTCGAGAAGTTGCTGAAAGTGGAATGACTGCAAATATTAGAGGAAGAGGGAGAGGAAGCGTCAGCAAAAGTGGAGGGGGGAGAGGAGCGAAAGCAAGAGGACGAAGTAAGCTGAAGAAGAAGACAGAACCTTTCAAGGGAAGTTCAAGTGATGCTTCTGATGATGCAGATGATGCTGGTGGCCAGAACAAGAAACAGAATGATACATTTGGGCTGCGGAGAGTAAGTTCAACAGCAGGCTTTTTCCTACATGCTATTATGGTAGTAGTAACATATTATCAGATGCACATGTTGTTTAAAGTATTGTGAATAATGAGTTACTTGTGGAAGACAAATGAAAACCTGGAAGTTTCTCTGGCTTGTACATAAATCTGATTTTCTCTAGTATCAGTGTAGGAGCACCCATTTAAAGCTAATAGGAATTTCTTCTGATTCCAAGAAAAAGAGCCCCACCAATCAGATTATCTCGACTGATAGGACATGCTGGTTGGTGATTTTTTTATTCTGATAGTTACATGAAAAATGAAATTCGCTTGCTAAAATTTTCTCAGAGAATACATTTCTGTCCTGTTCTGTTAGCTTTCATTGTTTGATTTTACTTTTTGAGTGCAGTATACTAATTGTCTTTTTGTTTCTATGCTGCATCGGCTTTTTATAGTCGTTGCGACAGCGGAAGCATGTACAAATATGCAGACGAGACTCCTGGAGCTGTTAACAGTGCTGATGTTGTGGATGCCTCAAACACAATTGTAGCTGATCATAAATCTATTGAGAGTTCTTTTTCACTCGATAGGAAAGATGGGAATCCAGATTCCGCTGAGGATTATTCACCTAAAGATTACCTGCTTAGTGGAGGTGGTTTCTGCATTGATGAAAGTGACCAAAATGGTGATGCTGTTAACCCAACAAACCTGCAGACAGATTCAACTAAAATTTCTGGCAGCAGTCTTGAAATTGCACAACCTGCCAGTCTGCAGGGTTTGCTGGGCCAAGATGATCCTAAAGCTGATCCCATTGAAGTCACCCAAGTACCTGCACTAGTTCAAAATGATTATCCCCATCCAGAACAAGATGTGGGGCAGCGTGAGGCAAGGCCAGGCTTGAGTGCGATGCCTTCACTGAAACGCAAAAGAAGAAAAACCTAAGCAAAGTTCTTGGGGATCTCATAACACTGTCTAACAACTCCATTTTTGTGTAAATTTGTTTTTCATACCAGTAGAACATTAGGCAAATTTGCAGCTCTGCTCTTATAGGTGTAATTTATAATGTTTATACAGATGAAAATTTTGGGAAGATAGTAGATTGAGTAGCATAAGTTTTAGTATTTACTTCACAGGCTGATTCCCTTCTGGACATACTAACGATGATCCAGGTCCTGACATCTCATTTTGTTTGTAGCTAGGCCCTCTGTTGCATTATCTGGAGTTTCATCACAGAACAATAGCTGAAGGTTGTCTTCCAGGTACAAAGACAAGGAGAAGAAACAAGAAGGTAAAATCTCAATCAAAGGCTTTATTTTTGTAACGTTTGATGATAGAGTAATTTTATTTGTACTATGTAGCTTTATCGAATTGACTTTTCAAATAAATGATTATCTCTGTTTATTTATTTATTTTTTTTTTTGTAGGGTTTACAATATTTTGTCCGAAGGGGATCTGGATGCTTATTTTTCCATTTGAGCAGTCAATTTGGTAAAACTATTTGATGCATATGCTTTACGTTGGATGATAACTCCATGAAAGCTTTGCCATATTTGTATTCTGTTTTCGCTAGAATGATTTTTAAGGTGTTGGAGAACTCTCTTAAACTTGTTTTTTTTTGTTGAAAATTTCAGCCCTAATGCAGAGTTGGTAGGTAGAAGCAGACATATTTCAGGTACATTATTTTTTCAATTATTTGGATTTTTTTTTTCCTTGCACACCCTCTGCATAACTGAGCAATTACTATTATACCCTTGTCAAAACCATTCAAGTCTTATTTATTTATATATCCCTATAACCAGAGGTCAACTTTATATATATATATATATATATAGACCAAACTACCCTAGTCTTCTCTCCATGGATATACATGTAAATAAGCAAATATGATTTTACAAGCGAATGTGAAGTGTTTACTACCCATTTTTACAGGGCATGCAAGTACCTTTTTCTCTATATTTATTTCGCCTATAACAACCTTTGTGGTGAAACTATCATACCCAGTATTATTTATGGATATTGATATTATATTATGCTCAATTATTTAGACGACTGGGTACACAGATGTTGTCTTCCTGAGGTAAAACCATTGACTCAAATATCTCATATTGCTAAAAGGTCTTTAGGTCTATGCTAACCTAAACTAGTAGGTGGGTAATGGGTTGTTTTTATCAAAGTGATCTGTGACAATTTTTTTTTTAATTTCTTTCATTTTCGCTGTTGGATATGGTCAAAATAGACTGCCTGTTTACATATTATTAATAATTTCTAGATGGTCACCTCAGCTTGAATTTCATATATGTTTTATTTTAGGTGGTGGTTTATTTGTCATGCTTATTTGGAATTTTATTTGTTTAGTTGGCAAGGTTTGATTCTGATCCAGTCTCCAATATGAAATTGCTTGCAGGTTTATTTTATTTTATTTTTTTATTTAAGAGGAAAGTAACAAGAAGCCCTTTGGATGACACGATTTAATTAAAAAAAAAAAAAAAAAATCTTTTTTATGACAATAAATATCCATCGTAAATAAAAAGACATGTTTGAATTTTGTTATATATATATATATATATAATTTTATGGTTGCAACAATAAATTTTTTTTTAATGAAAACAAATTAAAAGATCTACAGCCACAACATTCTTGGGATCCTTAGCCTGCGAGGGGAGGGGGGAAAAATTCTATATTGTTAAATTAAAAAAAAAAAGAAATTGGAAGGTTTTCTAGGCAACTTAATCTTACGTTATAGAAAAATATCTTCCGGCCTTGTAGGATGCTGATGGCAACCTCTGCCTCTACCCTCCCATTTTCTCCCCAACCTTGAATGGGATAAATATATATTTTAAAACATAAATCATTTTAATAATTGGTTAAATAAAGATTAAGTTTAAACTATCAAATTAATTATATACTTAAGAGTGGTACAAAACTGATATCCATCTTTTACAAGGAAGAGGCAAGATTTGAACTTTCCATTTTGAGGGACCATGAAATAGCAACTATTCTTAAATTTATTATTTTATAAAAAAGCCATTCATTATGTATATATATATAATGAAACAGTTACGTGTTCCGCGTGATGAGTGAAAAACTAGTTCCAAACATCAAATATCAAAGAGTCCAAAGATTATTTGTAAAACGGAGCTATATGCATGAATATTGTTATTCTTGTAGAACTCTGAAACTAAGCCGCCTCAGTTACAACCTTTTATTCTTTTGAACAAAATATCTAAAGTCAATGGCGCGTCTGTCCTAATATTATGTAAACGTTCCAAAAAAACCATAAATAAAAGGGTCTTTGGTCCTCTATAGGGGGCTGCTCTTTTTTGACACTTCATCCTCAAAGCCTTTTCCAATCTATATATATATACACACACACACACATAAACTCTAAAACAAAGCATATCCAAGCTTCTTCTTCTCCTTCTTCTTGTTGTTGTTGTTGTTCTACATAGCAAAGAAGCAAACATGAGTTACTACAATCAACAACAAGCACCTCCTCCTTGTATGTTAAACTGTTACTGATTCTTTCTCTCTTTCTTTCTTTCACCTTGTTATGATTTTCTTGTATGATATATCCATAGTCTTATTTGTTTTTTTGGTTCTTTTTTTGTATAGCATATCCTCCTCCAGCATCAACAGAGGGGTACCCTACATACGTTGCACCTCCTCCGGCAGGTTATCCGACCAAAGACGATGCCGCTTACTCTCAAAACGCTCCTGCACAGACTAAGAGCCGTGGCGAGGAGGGTGGTTTTTGGGAAGGATGGTAAGGGGGTTTTTTTTTTAGAACCCTTAATTTTTAAGTTAAGAAACAAATAAAATACCAATCATTAATATTTTTCCTTCTCATGTGATACGTATTTATGGATGATATTTTATCTATTTATATTAAATAATTTTTTATTATGTAATTAATATGTATATATACGACAACCACTGTATAGTGCATAATGTAGTGTGTGATATATATATATATATATATGACATTATTTAAGTCATTTGAAGACCGTTCTAAAAACATCCCCAGATATTACAAAGTTTGTGAGAGAAAGTATATGAGAGAGAGAGAATTTGCATAATAACAGTAGTATGAACAATTGTAAACCGGGTGTATACTTAGTCTCCAAATGGGTAGTTAGGTT
>NC_052485.1:4365453-4417375 GCF_009730915.1 Dioscorea cayenensis subsp. rotundata | reverse complement strand
GATGGTCACTGATGTATAGATAAAAGAAGCATCACTAGTAAAACCCGTTATAAGAAACCAAACCTGGACCAGCAGTGTTCCCTCAATAGCAGACATCACTTGGCTGGAAGAAAGTAGCAACCGACTGCAAACAAATCAAGTATATTGGATAAAATATTAGATTCCCCAAAAGCAAAAAACAAAGGTGACAAAAATCTAATATATGTTACAAGTGAACACAAACAATATGGCAAAGTGATTGTTAATACAAAGAAAGGATGCATCTACAAAAATCACTTCACAAGAACAGGACAAACAAAATAGTTAAAATTCAAGGTGAACAAAGAACCTGCTCATTTTGCAGTGGGTGAAAAGACCTCCAACATACACCACGACGGAGCATGTCCGGGTTGCCTATCAAGAAATACAATTTAATTAGGAAGCAACCAACATGAAATTGTTAACCAATATGTACCAACTTAAAATTATTATTACCATACCTGTTGTGTCATTGCCTGAACACGGCATCACAGATAAAGCTGGGAACTGCATGATGCACACAGAAATTTTTCAATACATACATATAAGTAAAAAGCGAGTAAATTTCAACTTAGTGACACAAAAAATGGGATCAATAACCTCAGCCAGTTGCCCAAAACATATTTGGAAACATCCCAGGAATGGCGGTTGGAGCACCAACTATCTGTCCTGTAAATCTAATCACATTAAGACAAAGCACAACAGAAAGAATAATTGATTAAGATTACGCATCAGAAGATATATACACGCCAACTACAAATGCCAGCTCTGCAAGTATTAGGCCCTGGCCTCCAAACAAGACAATCAAAAGAAAGAGAAAAATTAACACTTTCAGGTAGCGGATGCAAAATATTTGCAGGACTACCAAAAAGAAATAATTTGCGAGTTGAAGAACAAGATCCATCTAACGATGGTGCATTGATTTCTTCCTTGCATAAAAAGCTACAGTAGTCGGCTCACACCCATTGGCAGCACAGTGGGACAAGTGACCTAACATTTGCCTTCTTACAACAACTATATACACAAAAGAAACAAACAAACACAAGAAAAGCAAACAACCAAAATTGTGCTCAGTTTCAGAACTAAATCAGTGTGTAAATACATAGAAAATGTAATTGCCTAGCCATTTATTGCAGTTTTAAAATAGATGTAGCCATAAAAAGTTAAAAACATTTAAATGAAAGTATGGATAACTTTTGCTTACACTAGCACAATGTCACTTATGATCTAAGAAAATTTGCATATCCATATGAGTATTAGATATGGTATGATTCATGCAGACACATTTGGATTACATGTTCCCCGCCTGATCCTATTGGAAATTTCACTTATCTCCTTTCAGTCACATTTTCATCTTAATTTTTCCTTTTAATTTTCAATCTTAATCTTCTAATTCTTTCAAATTACCTTATCTTTATATTATCTTTTTAAACTCGATAATTGTTTATATTTTTCTTATTTTTTATATATTAATTCTTATTTTTCGAATCTATTTAATTGCGATTTTTCAAGATTTTAAGAATTTTATTTTACTTTAATTTAAATTATTATACAAGTTAAATTCCTTGTCCAAAATTATATTTTTTTTAAAAAAACTTGTTTCATTACAATGTTCTCCACCCTTCTCCAAAAAAAAAAAAAAAGAGTATAGTTCACAATATCTTAATACACATACAAAGACACAAAAACAAATTGCTTTACTAAAACATTCTCCAACCTTCTAAAAACAATGTGATTCATATGTCTACACACACATGTACACATATTTATGACTGTGTCCACTTATTTGATTTTCATTAAATTCTCTGAATACTTGGGACATTCATACCCATATCCATGCCCTAGAAACACTATGAATTTTGATACAACTGGTCCTCACTAATTACCAAAAATAACACACCATCACAGAAATAGAAAAATGGTGATAAGCAAAGTAGAGGTAAATGTACCTGTTGCAGCCACACCAGGCATCATAGCAGCTGCAGGTGGTGCCATATCAAACCCACTGATACGCTTGCTGCATGAATTAAGCAATTTAAAGTCTTTTTTTAAATATATTCACATAAACAACACAACCATTAAAACAAGATATAATATATATATATATATATATATATAAATCATCACAGAATGAACTTGCCACAAAGTATAACAAAAAAAAAATGAAAAGAAAAATTCAAAACAACACAAAATTGGAACAACTAAAATTTGATAACCTCACACAAAGTAATAAGTAGTTTATCTATTTTTATTGGTAGTGGAAAAACAACATAGCTTTGTTTGGGTGTAACATGGACAAGAATGAGTTAACATTTGAAGTTAAATACAAAACAAGAGATGAACTGCAATTCCACCAGGTCAAAGTTAATTATCCATGCACACAAAAACATTAACACAACTAGCTATTCTTCAAGCAAGCCATGACAAAATAATTGCTCGGGGCAACCAAATACAAATTATACATATAATAAGCACGCCATTAAAAATCAACACACCATGAAAATTTCAACAAATTGGTAGAGAGAACAAAAATTGCATGCACTTGGTTAAGCAAATGGACTTGCCACCTTTCATTCAAAGAGCATATAATGAAAAGTTAATTCTAGCAACCAGTTAAAAAATTGTTCAACATTATCAACTCCTATCTAGACAATCTTACAGCAGTTAAAATTCAAACTAAATTTAAATTTCTATCTGAAATGAGGTGATAGTTTCTTGGTGAGGAACATATACTTAAGGGTGTGTGGTTGGGGATAAACCTCATTTCCCGACAAAACAACCCAAAGTTATCCCACTAACATTCTTCAACAAGATTTAATTATTTAATAATTGAATCTAATAATTAATTTTTAAAAATTATTAATATTAATACATCCATCATTATTAGAAATTAAGAAAAGCAATCTTGATTAGTACTAAGTTAAAATTTTCATCAACTCCAAATAAATTTTCCCACCGACACAATTTCAAAAACTATTACCTTCAGCACCTAAAGCACACCAAAGTAGTTTACCATACATTTTGGAGTGATCCTTGGCCTACTGTTGGATATTTTATACCAAGAAAGAATTGTCCACATATGACGCAAGAATTCATCCTTTGCACAGTGAAAACATAATTTAAGTCATAAAATATCAATCCTTAATTTTGCAATAATAAAATTAAAGAATGACCAATTGCCTAATTGTGTGTCTTCTTTATATGATATCTCACACAGTATGCTATAAAATTCAGCATTCTATGGTTACTTTCAGCTCAACATCAAAAATAAAAAGTTGAAAGTCCATAATTTACCAGATCACAAAATGCAACCCTACAGTTTTACGTTATGATTTACCTCTTTGATCTTGAGCGAGATCGTGATCTTGATCTGTGATCAGATCTACCTTTTGACTTAGATCGAGACCTATGCCTACGACGCCCCTCCCTTTCTCTTTCAAAGTCCCTGTGCCTGCCATGTTCATGAACTTAGAAAAAGAAAACTTGCACAGTATAAATAAAACACAAAATGGGCAATTCATATGAAAAGGTAAGCATGATATCCAAAAGACAAAATAAGCATACAAGGCTTGCCTCATAAAGACAATAATCAACCAAACCAACATTATCCCATTAACATATCAATTAAAAACAGAAATAGAGCAGTTTGATAAAAAATAATAATAATAAAGAAATGGAAAATTCAGACACATACCAGATAGAGAACACACTAACAACACCAAATGAGTACAATAAGGCATAGTAGAATTTTTAAGTTTAAAAAGCAATTACACAGAAGCAAGGTTTAAAAAGGAGAGCAGGCGTGCGCCTCAAGGCGAGCGCCACTATGACCAGTGGCAGAGACTACGCTTCAACCAGGGCGGGCGCTCAGCCTTAAGGCCGTGAGCCTCGGGCGGAAGAGGCGTACGACCATGAAGAAAAGAAAAGCAAGTGGCCAAGTTTCAGAAAGGCGGTCCGCGAGGCGGAGAGAACACGGACAGTGGCGGAAGGGGATGCCAGTGGTGGTGGCGGGTTTCGTTGAGGACCTGGGGTCTGCTTGAAATCGGAAGAGTGTGGTGATGAGATGGAGCCGGATGGGATGAGAGGAAAGAGACAGTGTGTACATTGGAAGCTAGGGTTTTTTAACAATCATCAAATCATCAACAGCTGAGATTATTCCAAAATAATAATTAATCATAAAATATATATTTTAATAATTTATCAAAGATGTTCACTACCGATCTCTCTAATTAAGAATTAAATATTAATTTAACACTAATGATTAATATAAATTAACTATTATTCTTTGTTCTTTATCTACAAATTACTTACAAATATTTTCTTGATAACATGTTATATAAATAATTATTTTTTTAATGATGATTGATAATCATATCAATCCAATGAAATCAAAACACACTCTCTAAGTACAATGAATCAATTATTTAATTGAATTTTTATGACTATTTAGTCTATTTTTGTCAATTATTATTTACAATTTTTCAGTTTTTGTTAAGGCTTACGCTGGCGACCGCGCCTAGCCTCATAAAAAGCAAAAACACCTCTATGTATGCCTTTTCACCTTTTTAAACCTTGCACAAAAGTATCTAAACCTTACCAGATAGTTAATTTTAACTCATTGTTGGCTTTAATTACTCTATAACCAACAAATTGCTTGGATAAAAGAAACTTTTGGTGGCTGAAAACGTATAATAAGGGCTACCGACCCATTGTAGAACTAAAATAAAACAAAATAAATAAATGCCACTCATAAATGGAAAACAAACAAGTATAACACTATGGGGAAAGGCAAGCAACATACCTATCATAATCTCGACTACGGCGCCGGTCACGGTCATCAGATCTCTCACGGCCGTGCTCCCTTCTCTCACTCTTCTCGTGATGATGGCGGTCCCGATCCCTATCCCGTTCTCTATCTCTATCCTTTTCCTTATCTCTGCCCCCGTCCCGCTCCCTATCTCTCTCTCTATCTCTCCCTTTATCCCTATCTCTATCTCTATCCTTATCCCTCTCCCTCTCCCTGTGTCTGCTTCTTGAGGACCCCCTTTCATGTTCGTGAGAATCATACTGCAATTCAAGAATTAACTTAGCAATCTTTGGAGGAAAAAAAAAAAAAAATTCCCCTCCAAAAAAGGAAATCTCAATTCAAGCACCTGTATAAAAATTTTATAAATGAATAAATAAATAAACCCATAAGTGATAATTCAACTCCCCTGCAATTGCACAAAAGCCATATAAACTTCTAGGAAAATAAAAGAGGGATTTCAGTCATAAACACAACTAATAAAATCTTCAAGAAAAAGGGTATCCGGCAGTAAGAACCGAAGCTATAGAAAACTATATACCTAAGCTCATCTAAGATTTTTTGTTAAAAAGGAAGAGTAGGAAAAGACTATTCGGACATAAAAACAATGAAGAAAACCAGAACCCTAGTTCACTTTTCACACAATCACACAAAAGCCCCAACTCAAACAAATCATTGAAAAAAAGAGACAAAATCAGCACATATAAACATCAAACAAAATTCTCTTCAACAAACTCCAGTGCCAAAAATCGCCTACAATAAAAATCCAAGAAATCACAAGCCCTAGTTGACCTCTCCCAGCAATTTCATAAGATTCACACCCTTGCAAAAAAAGAAATCACACGATTCGCATACAAAAAATAAAACCTAAGCGAATATCACACCCTCAAAGAACAAAAAATCAATCGAATTGCAAGATATAGAAGACGATTACCTGAGATTTGGGATCTCCAAATTCCTCAAAACCGCTGCCGCCACCACTCCGTTCGCTAGCACCATAGTCTCCGTAACCATCACCGTTGCCATCGTACCTCCCATCATGGTCCGCCATGATCCACCACCGATCTCTCTCACCGCGGCTCGCACCGCTGCTCTACCTTCGCCGAGCGAGAGAACGCGAGGGTGTAGGGTTTGTTATTAGGGCATCGAATGCTCAACGAGTCAATCTATTTGGTTTATTTATAGGGGAGTTAACTTGTTATCGGGTTTGAGTTAAACCCGAATCCGACCCGTCTAAACGGGTCGGATGCGAGATCAGGGTTCCAGTTGCAAGATCCGCTCCGACTTATATTTGAGATTTTTGGTGGCTTGTTGGATAAAGATTATAGCTTCCTTTTTAATAATTATTAAATTATTTTCTGTGAGTTATAGTATATGTAGATACCTACTTTGTTTTCTGTGAGTTAATATTTATTTTATATACTCTTAGATTTTTAATTGAAATGATTTACTTTTTAAAAAGAAAAAAAATATTTATTTTACATATCAATTACTGCGATTAACAATAAAGACAACTTTTTGTGGTCAGGTATTACATCCGTCTTGATGGCACTATGGCAAAGATGGTGTAAGTAGTGTGAGATAAATTTTTTTCATGTGGTTAGTAATTTTTTTATTTTTGAGTCGTTATGTTTTCGATTTGTATCTTTTTTTGTCATTTAAATATTGATTTGTTTTTGATTTTGGGAGGTCGACGGGTTTTTCGCCCAATTTTAAATGACGTAGCATCCGGAAATGCCATGTCTCTCTATTTTAATATTTTCTCTCGACCAGTGAAGAGGCACATCATCAGAATCTTGATTCGATTACTCGATTTTTAAATGGCGTGGCATTTTTGGATGCCACGTCATTTAAAATGCCGAGAAGATCAGTGATTTTTCTAGTGAAAAGCAAATCGAAATCGATATCTAATGACCAAAAGATATAAATTGAAACATGATGACCAGAAATAAACCGATCATCGTACGCATGCGTGGTAGTTAGCACAAAATTACATCGTTTCAGCGCTAAGTTTTCTAAGGACATGATCTTATCATCCCAGGCCACCCAATTAAACAGACTAACCTTCTTTAAACAGTACCCCTGATAGGGGTCCAGCGACAACATAGTCCCCGTCATTCGAGAAGTTATAGAAGGATTTAGCGGTGAAAACATCATTCGTTGTTAATCTCAATGCCTCCGATCAAAGCCGAGGGATTGGTTGGTGGTAAGATTGTCGATTATACTTCGATACAAGAAATCACCGGAAGAGGTCCCCCAGCCACCTGACCAACTATGTTTTCGGGTTTGTTGTTTTGCTTTTTTTATTTTTTTAATGAAGCGATGAATTTATCTATTCTATAAAAACAAACAAAAAACACTAAACTTTTGTATGCAATCTATATATCGGACCACACTAAGCAGCTAGACCTGGGATTCCACATCCTAGCCTCATTAGCGATTTTTCTTGAAAAAAATGGTTAATTGGTGATCATCAAGCCTTTGAATTCGGAGAGAATTAAAAGGCGACCCCTTAGGGAAGCATGCAGAGTAGAAGAGAAGTTAAGGTGGCATGCATGGCTCTTGCTAGGAAAATAATTTTTCAAACAAGGGATGAGAGTTAGAATTGGCCAAAAACTAAAAGATGTGTAATGGGCCAGTGGTATTGTCATGGAATGACCCGGATATTCGAGAGAGATCGAAGTAAGGCATGCATCGAAGATTCATATATGGTATGTGCTGTGAGGGTAGGTCATTGTCATGAAGCTTGCATGCGCTTGGAGCAATGGCGGGTGGTGAAGGACACTGGCTGAAATAAGAGGGCATGACATGGGAAAGCCATAGATCGAGCAAATGAAAGATCAACGAGAAGCCAAAAGCCACTTGGTTCAAATGGTTAGCGACATCCAAAAATAAGTCTCTGGTGTGGCATGTAGAGTGGTGAGGGGTCGAATCCTCATTGGAGGAGTTAACTCAAGGGTGATGTCGCAGTCCACATTCATACGCCATAAAGACAAACGTTTGTTGCTCTTTTAAAAAAAATCAACAAGAGGACAAGGTAAGTGGGTTTAGGAGGTTGCGTAGGAGAGTAGGGTGACAATAGTGAAAAAAAGATGGAGAGAAACTCTTTTTTTTAATATATCATAGTATAACTAATTATTATGATTTTAATAATATTTTATTTAAAAAAATTATTTTTTTAAAAAAACTATATCAATCACTTTAAGCGAGTATAACTACCTCAGGTTACCCAAATGGATTTGATTAACCCAATTAAAAAAATAAATAGACTAATAAAAATCAAATTAGAGTGAGAACATAAAAGTGGCTACTATAGCAGCGAGATTTTTTTAGAGAATTAAAAAAAAATAAACAAGCTAAAAACAACCTAAATAACTCTCAATTAACCTAAACTCAACTTAATTAGCCCACTTAGCCTTAAGCGGCACGGCTAACTACGCAATTATCAAAACCAAAGCCCGACTAATATTTGCAAATCTGCATGGACTTAATCTCGTTACCCAAATTAATAAATTAGCCAGAACTGGTCTAACATAGCTCAACGCCGCTACTATATTTATATACATACACACTTGCGATACCCTATCACACTCACCATCATCTTTAACACTATCACCCACAACATCAATCTGAGATGTACTTATGTTATAGTAGTGGACGGAACTAAAAACAAAATTAAGAGTTATTAAATTCATTTTTTTAATTTATAATATTAAAAATTTAATTTATGAGATTATTATAATAATTAATATTTTTAATATGTTGCACTGCGTGTTTAAAAAAAACATGTGTTCCCGGTTTATAACTTGTTTAATTTAGGCGTAAAAAACTTTATATATATATATATATATAATTAATCATTAACTCAACTAGTAATGAAGAACCAAAGTAACAAGTAATGCAATTAAAAAATAACTTAACACAAATTAGCAATTTATTATTCAATATAATAATTATACCACAAATAATGTGATGAATAATTAAAATATTGGCAACAATTAATCAGCCTAGATAATACTTTAAAATTTTCACAATTAATTTTCACAAATAAATTTCATAATAAACTTCATTACAAATAATCAAACAAATATCTAATAATTGTTTACCAAATAGCAAATTTTCACAAACAAATAATCAAACAAAAAAAATTAAACAAATCAATTGCGTATAATACAAACATAAAAAGCAAGTTAAATTTCTACAATGAAAGATAAAATATAAACTGCAAGAGATTGAGTAAAGAGAAAAAACTCATAAGCAACATACCAATAATCTAAAAGTTGAATCTTATGGCACTATAGCATTCTTTGTAAAAGTTAGTTCTTGAGGAAAAAGAGAGAGATTTTGTCGCACTCTGGCACTGCCCTTAGCTAATGAGGTGAGAGAGAGGGGGACATCTGATAATTATGTATCAATAAGTTTGATAAAAAAATATATTTTACATATTTGGTCTAGCCATATTATATCCATTATTATAATTTAAATACAAGGATACGAGCTGATCACACCCATATCTTTTCTTACTCATTTTCACTCTATTTTACATTTGAAATGGAACATATAATGACAGTATATGTTATGAATTGTATGTAAATTGATAGAATTATCATTTATAATATAGTTATATATTCTTCTAAGGTACGTTTTTTTTTTCTTTTTTTACTTATTCACCCATCGGTATAATTATTAGTTTTTATTAAATTTTTAAAAAATACATAACCTACCAATAATGCACACAAATATACCAAAAATTACTTTTATATATCTATTGTCATATGTTTGAAACTTCCATCCCTCTCCGTGCAAATCCTGAACTATTTTAATTATTTTTATTAAATAATAAATTACATAATAAAAATAAAAAAACATGAATTGCTATTAATAATTACCACAAGTAAAATATTAATTGGGAAAATAGCTGGAAATATCCTTCTCGTCCTTTGTTTGATTACATGGTTTAATTACCTGCAATGTATAAAATAATTAAAAAAATCAATTAAAGTTCACATTTCTTGCCTTCTAAAATACAAATTTATCAATCAAATTTAATATTCGTTGAGATATTTATTTATTTTTCAATATAAATAATGACCAATCCATTTAATCTTTCTTATGACATAGTTGACAGTAAAATGATTTTATTAACTTCAATTTTAAAAAACTTCTTTCTACTAAATCAACAATCAGGGGCGGGCCCACTATATTGGCAGCCCGGGCTGGTCTGCCAAAAATCCTTGAAAGACATGAGTTTGGCTGAGTATAAGCACTGGTTGGCAAAGAGAGCAGCCATGGTTGAATTTTAATACTAAATGTGTTTCAGTTTGGTGACTGAAGTTTTGTTTTAAATTAATAGATGATTAGTAGTGGGACAAGTGGAGGGTCAAGATGAGTTCATCAAGTTTTTTGTTTCATGTTCTAGGCAGATTTGTGTTTGTTGAGTCGTGGGACAAATGGAGGGCCAAGATGAGTTCATCATGTGTTTTGTTTCAAGTTCTAGGCAAGGTGGTGTAAGTGTGTTGTTGAGCTGAGTTGTTTCATTGTTGGTTAAGTTAAGGGTAGTATTGTCTTTTACTAGTTTATTAGGTCTATGTTTATGTTTTTCCCTCAAAATTGAGCAGCCCCTTTCATTGTTCTCTAAAATTATGTTTTTCATTGTTATTTCACTTGTTATGTTTTGTATTTGAACTTTGTTCATATATTTATTATTGATATTGAATGTCGACTTAGTTTGTATTGTCCTTTAAATTTGTCTGTGTCTTTTGTAATTAATATCAAACATTGACTTTTATTTAAGCCGGGCTGGACCAAATTTCTGGGTCCGCCACTGTCAACAATGATAGGTATAGTTAATAATATTCTATAAGCAATCCAAACATTTGGAAATGAGTTTGATTTTTGTAGGAAATTAAGAACATTTAGTGGTGATTGCGTCTCCTTTTGAAAAAATTCTTTTAAAACCTTTAACTCTGAAAATAAATCCAAGCCATTGATATCAAAAGACGAGTCTTGTTTTAAAAAACTTTCAATCTATTATCATCTAAAATCTTTAACTTTTGTAACTCATGTAGAAAACTAAAAACATCTTCATATATTTTGAATTGTTTAGATCTACTCTCAAAAGAAGAAATAACTTGATTAATTACACGAGTAAAATAGTTAATTTCAAAATCATCTTCTGGCAAATGTGTTACCTCATTATTATCATTTTTCCTCAAATTGTTTTTTCTCACAATTATTCTTTTTCTCATGAAACACAAGTTGCATATTCATTTGAATAGCTATTATTTCTTTAAAGTGAAATTGTTGCAAATCCATTTTTCTATATAATTTTTTTAAGAAATGCAAGAAAAAGCTTTTTAATTGATTAATATCAGTAGCAATTTGCATGTCTTTGGCTTGTAAAGTTTTACTAACAATATTAATAACAAAAAACAAATCATACCAAATGACCATGGCCACCAAAAATTCAAAGTTTTCGAGCTCATATGCAGCCAAACAATTAGCTTCTTTATTTGTGTTGGGATCATCACTAGCTTTTGCTAACTCAAGTAAAGCATCTCATATTTCAGGAGCTTGAAACACAAATGCATTAACACTTTCAATACTACTCTCCCAACGAGTTTATGATAGTGGCTTAGTAGTTAAACTAGGAACATGATCTTCAAAAATTTCTATATTTTTGTGGAAGAGGAAAAGCCTGAATAAATACGTTGTAATACAAAGAAAAATGTAATAGCTTTTGGACAACAATTATCCATATCAGAAAGTAACAAATTAAGTGAATGACAACCACATAGTGTGTAAAAAGCTTTATTAGAATTGACATCAAGCAATCATTTTTGTACACACCATGATGATGCATGTTTTCCCTTCATGTTAGACCCATTATCATATCCTTGTCCCCTTATATCATCAATATTAAGATCAAGCTTTTTAATTATATTCATGAGCTCCTCAAAAATTCCTTTTCCAATTGTATCATCCATTTTTAAAATTCTATAAAATATTCTTCTATTTTAATTGAAACCGATGAAACATCTATACATCTACACATCTTAATATTTGAGACATTTTGTTCACGATGACTTATTTTTAGGAGTACAATCAAGTATGGCGAGAAAAAAATATTTTTGCTTGTTTGATTTTATTCACAATTTTCATTTTTATTTCATTTGATAATAAATCAATCAATTCATTTTTTCTTTTATGCCCAAGATAATGATCATGTATTTCATTAGCTTGAATATGTCTAACATGCCAAGATAATGATCATGTATTTAATTAACTTGAATAGCTTGAATACGTCTAACATGCCAAGAAAATGATCATGTATTTCATTAGCTTGAATACGTCTAACATGCTCTTGCATCACTGGATCAAAATTCTTCAATCACTTCAATAAAAATAAAAAATTTCCATTACTATCCTCATAATTTTTTTTATTTGACCCCCAAATGCCAAATTATTTTTGCTAGAGTTTTTCATAATCGCAATAATTACGAATAATACATTTCTCCAATGTTCATTTTTCTTTGTTGATTTGATCTTGCAATTTTTTTATCAATCTGTTTTTTCTTTTTGTAATTGTACCTCAATTCTATAAAAAGTACACTTATTAATAATATGTTCATTAGATGTTTCATATTGCTTGAGTCTAGCACTGAGATTTTTTCAATCATTGCACCCAGCATTAACTAGTTGAGAACTTAATACATTTGAAAATAACTTACAACAAAAACAAAAAAAAATTATCTAATTTCTTTAAATAAACTAGTCATTTTTTTCATGTTTTTCTCCATTTAGCAATTTTCTAATGTAATGTATATATAATAGAAAAATATTGAGAGTTCTCATCTTTTGGAAAATCTACATTATTAGTTATATCTCTAATAGGTCCTTTTTCAACTGTTAGTGCAAAAACACTTTAATTGGTATGATTTGACACCAAGTCAAGGTGACATGGCAACCTTTGTGACGTGACATAAATGATGATATGGGAAGCATGGTGACATGGCAAGGAGTCTTGGATTGGAGGCAAATATCTTGGTGGAGCTATTTTTGATTTGTGTTACAACTTGAATGCAAGATTTTATCAAGACCATATTTAGAAGATTTAATTTGAGACTAAATATGGATGGAGCTTAATTGAAGAAATGTCTATCAATGGTATTATTGAAGGCTATTGAAGGTATGATTTGAAGAACCTTAATAGTATGATTAAAGACATGCCAAGTTTGAGAGATGCCTATTGTTGGTATGATTGCCATGATTGATTAAAGACCTATTCTTGGGAAGATTTGAAAGCCAAACTTGGGTGAATTGAAGATCAAGTTTGGATAATTTCGTGAAGACGCACAAAGTCGTGCGCCCTTCATGAGGGAACTGCGTGGTGAGAAACTGAGGAGAAAGGCTAACTGTCGGTAGTCTAGATCAAGAGATTTGGCTGTATCGACTTAGACTAAGTATGATCGGGAGGTTGATGGTTCTTGAGGTCGTTTCGCAATGAAACCATAACTCAGTCAAGTCAGCAATCAGGGGTATGTTGTAAGTTGTGTTAGAACAGGAGTTGCAATAACTAATTTTGGAAGGTTCTAAAATTAATAATTGCAGAGATTCTAAAAGAGAGAATCTCTGGGATTGGGAGGGACACTGGAGTTAGAGAGAGAGTGGGCACTAGACAATCTAGAGAGGGTAATGATCTTTATTTGTGAGTGTGGTGACAAAGTGTTTGTACTCATGTATTTTTACCTCTTTTAGTGGATGTTTTTATCTCTGGGCTTGACCCCTAGATATAGGCGAGTGGACACCGAAATGGGTTACCAATCGTGTGTCTTCTTTTTGTTTGGTTTGTGTGAGTTTTTTTACGTGAGTATTTGAGTGTTCTCTAAATCACAGAAACACACACAAGCGCAAAAGTAACATCAACAATTAAATCTCTCAAATTAGAATTAACATTCTTCTAAATTCCATGATGGTATAAATCTAATTCTATTGGTGGAGATATTTCATTTTGGGATTCATTATTTTTCCATATGAAATGTATTTTTTTTATTCTTTTCACTAGAAATTGAAGGACTCTCAATATTGGCACTATTGTAAGGATTTTGTTCTTTGCATGTTTCCTCTACTTCAAACACATTATAGTGAATTGGTTTTATTTTTTTAAATTTTCATCACATGTAATATTTTTGTTTACTATTAATAACACAATTTTTCAAGTGCATCTTTGTTAGATTGTATTAACTCATCTACTTTTTTCTTTTTTTCCCCATTTATAATATTTGGAATCATATTTTTCTAGTAGACATTCTAACCATAATAAAAAAACAATAATATTATAAAAAATAGAAAAGAAACACTTTAATGAAGTAACCCTTTTTTTATTCGGTCCACAATCCATGTACGAAAATCTATACATATATTTAAAGTTGTGAGCCCCACCCCTTAATCAAATCCTAGCCATTGCTTTTTATTTTTTAATCCTAACCGTTGGTTTTTACTTTCAATCCTAGCCCGTTGGTTTTTTGTTTTTAGTTTCAAAACCCTAGCCCGACTCTTCACTTCTTTCGGTTTTAGATCACCGTTAAAAAAGAGGGAGAGAGAGACTTGCCTCATCTCTTCCTCTCCCTATTTGCGAGTGGTGTCGGTGGCGAGGATTGCGAGAATGAGTCATGTCGTCGCGGTTTCGTTTCAACTATTATTTTTTTGAGGTAAGGTTAGAGTTTGATTTTTTTATTTTGTTTTTGGATCGGGGTTTTTGGTATTTGTATTTCTACTTGGTTTCGGTCTTGTAGGTGTATGGCCATTTTAGTCGGTGTCCGGTGGTGAAATTTTGACGATATTAGTATGTCCGATAGAAACTTTAAGTTTGTAGTTCAATCCAACCAGTAGCTTTCCTTTGCGTCCTTAAACTTCTATCTTTGATTGTTCTTTTTATTCTTGACTTCTTTGTTTTTTTAACACCGTTCGAGGGAAGTCTACTAGCAACCTTCTTTATTCTTAGTAAAGAAAATCATGTGGTCATGGACTGTTGGTAATTGACTAGCATGTGTATTAGTTACCTCCCTGCATTAAGTTTCTTGGACTTCCATAATCTTGTGGATTGATAATTTTTGACTTTATGGGGCTTGAAAAGGATTGGTCGATCGCTATATTCTTGTAGATGTCATTTTTTCTCTTTTTCTTTTTCGTTGTCGAAAGTTGTATGTCGGGATTTGAGTGTTTGATTTTTGATATTTTGAATTGATGAAAAAAACTCTTACTTTGGTTGAAATTTGTGATTGGATCTTATAGGATTGTATTGTATTTGATTTTTATTTGACTTGGCCATTTTGATATGAAGAGAATAAAAAGGTTTCAAAAATTTGCAAAATATGATGATTAGATGATTAGAGTTGAGCTCTTGTATGGTTGTATATTGAAGCATAAGAATTGTGACTTTCAAGATTTTGATTTGAGCTGCCTGAAATTTTGTCCAAATTCAGAGACTATAGATATAGAATTTGGGGAAGCTTAAAACTAGAGAATTGTGGCATTTATCGCTATCTATCTACTTGCAAAATTTTTAAATTTATTAGATTTGTATCTTAAGAGATATGCTCTTATTAATAGGTCTATCTTGGTTTATTCTTGTTGTGCAAGACTTGAAGAGTGAATGGTACTTCTCATGACTTTGCAAGCCGAATTAGCCAAAGTGCTAAATATAAGAAATGTTTGTTATGGCCTTAGCTAATTGTCTGTAAAATATCTTTATTATTGGATTTGTATTTTGGAAGATATTCCTGATTTTGTAAGACTTTCCTGAAAAATAAATGTGCTGAAATCACTGAGATTTAGATTGATACTATAATTTGAGTAGGGGCTAAGAATATTTTTGGAACTTGATAACATTGTATCTTGGTGGGTCTGAATTTATTTGAAAGAGGAATGATGATATTTGGCAATTTAAACATTGATATAATTAGGAAAAATCCTAAGAGGTTAATGTGTGCTTGTCCCTAGTCTCCGCTTGGTTGTTGAGTATAATTTGGTGCATTGCTGGCCAATTAATGCGTGAAATCTTTGAGGAGTAAACTTCTTATAATTTGATATTTTACTATGTTCAGTTGCATTGATTTTGTGAATTAGTGGATAATCTACATAATATTTATGTACTTGGAAGGTGAAATAAGCCTCATTGTTGTATTGTAAAAAACACATAAAGGATCATACCATAGTGTTTAGGAAGATTTGATCGGGTTTTGATGATTAGATTCCAAATATTTGATTGAGGATAATTTAAGCAAGTTTAAGCTTGGTAGTTACTTAGTGGCTCTTGGTTGGTTTTAATTTGTTTATGCTTTTTCAATCAATGAGAAAAATTTTTAGTGTGTTCAAATATTGTTGTGGACTTTGGACTTGAGTATATGTATAATTTTGATGTTATGATGCTGATGGATGTAAAAATTTGATCTTTGATACTCATGTCGGTGGTACGTAAGCATGTGACATGGATTTCAGTTGACAAAAAAAAACTGGGATCTTAATTTTCAAAATCTGGTTGATTTAGTCACCATATCCATGGGATGCTACACGCATTGATGTTTCCAAATAAGGAATGCTAATGTATTGCAATGGTGGTTTTTGTATTTCTCGGTTTAAATGCTATTTGAAGTTTGGATGACAATTAACATGACAACAGATCCTCGGAATGATGATTTATAGAGAATGTCCACGAATATTGGTTTTAAGGTTATGTTTGATATAAGTTAGTGCAAAGCCCTAACTTGGCTTGATGTTCATTTGTTGTGACCATTGTTCGTAGAGGTATCAACGACCAAGTTTTTGTTTAAATAACTTGGTCTTTGAAGCTTATGCCAGTCAAATGACACTCACACTATAGTATGGTGCGAGATCATTTGGAGTGCCTTCATTGGAGCACATTTGAGTTTAGGGGAGATTGTGAGTCCCAACCCTTAATCAAATCCTAGCCATTGCTTTTATTTTTAATCCTAGCCGTTGGTTTTTGTTTTTTAGTTTCAAAACCCTAGCCGTCTCTTCACCTCATTTTTTTTTAGTTTTGAAACCCTAGCCAACTCTTCACCTTCTTCAGTTTTAGATCACCGTTAGGAGAGAGAGAGACTACGCCTCATCTCTTCCTCTCCTTATTCTTAGGTGGTGTCGATGGCGAGGATAGCGAGAAAGGTCAGTGTAAATCCGCAGTTCGTTTCACTGTTATTTTTTGAGGTAAGGTTACGAGTTTGATTTTTTTGTTTTGTTTTGGATCGAGTTTTGAGGCACTTGTATGTCTAGTGGTTTTGGGCTTGTAGGGTCTACTGCGTTTGTCGATCCGAGTCCATAGAGCAAGTAGATGTATAATCTCTATCGAGAGGGTTTCAAGGAAAATTTTTAAATTTTCTTAAGAATTTCTCTTATTGCATTTAGGTTGTATTAAATATGATATTAGTAATGGAATGTGTTTAATTCCATTTATTTGTTTGTATTAAATGTTTCACTATATGTTTCAAACAAATTATAATTATTAAAAAATATTACTATTTTATGAAAAAAAATGTATACGATAATTTGCAAAATGTTTGGAGTATAGTTATTAGAATCACTTCAAACATCATGCTCTATGGGAATTAGATTAAATAGTTCAATCGTTGTGTCATTTGGGTAAATATTAGGTTAATAAATATAGTTTTAAATATTACTTTATAATTATATATTTTTTTTAATTATTTGATATATATAATATAATATTCATTATTATTTGTTAATTATAAAATATATAACGTGAAGGAAAATAAAGATTATTAATCACTTATTGGTAACTATAAATTAACAAAAAAAATTCTCATCATCAGAATTGATCAAGAGCATTAAATTGGTTTAACATTAAATATTTAACAAGATCTCTCAATTAAAACGGATTTTTAGAAAGTGAAAATCATTGTTTAATTCCATTTATTTTTTTGCATTAAATGTTCCATTATATGTTTCATAAAAATTATAATTATTAAAAAAATATTTTTATATTAAATATTTAAAGAGGGTTTCAAAGAAGATTTTTTTAATAAAAGCTTTTTCTTATTGTATTATGAACAAAATATTTAATTCCATTATTTCATCATGGCCATTAAATCGAGTTTTATATTGAATATATAATAAGATCTTCTAATGAAAAGCGGATGGTAATTTGATTCAAGAGGATTTCAACAAAGATTTTTTATTATAAAAAGAATTTCCCCCATTGCATTATGAACATAAAAATTTATCGGAATTAACTCAGCAGTTTTATATTAAATATTTAATAATACCTTCAAATGGAAACGGATGGTATTTAGAAAGTGAAAATATTTCCTAAATTTTTTTTGGAGGTATTTGTTTAGAAAACATTGAACAACATTTATTTGGAAAATATGAGAAATAAATAAAATGTTGTGTTGTTATTAAAAAATATATTCAATTGTATTAATTTTATTAAGGATGCTATGCAGGTAGGATATTTATGTTGCATAATTCCAAATCATATAGTGCTACACACAATATATATTTAATTACAATTGTTTTGAATAGATAAGCTTTGATAGACATGAGCTATGATGATAAAAATCTTCCAATGGAAATATTTTTAATAAAGTAAATACTATTTCAGTATTTATTTACTTTATTATAAATAAAAATTATCATTAATATTTATTACACACAAATATTCATATTTTAAAATCATTAAAATTGCAAAACCTCCAAAGCAAAGCGAGAGAATTATACTAGTAAAAATAAAAGCAATTAACTACTTGACATAGTTAAAATAAGAAACAATATATACTTATAAATTATAAAAAAAATTAAATTAAATAAAATTTAAACAATATCTCTTTTTTTTGTGCAGAAAATTGATGTTGATTACAATTGATGAAAATGCTTGATTGAGATTGAAAACACTATGATTATATAAGAATTTCGACAACAAAAACAAATAAGGAAATTTTCTTTTTGTGAAAACAATATAATGGTATACGTTTAACCCCTTAAATATATAGAAGTGTAGAGCCTTTGTTCTTTTTTGTTTTTAAATATTTTGAAAAGTCGGAATGTTTAGATTGTAAGATTACAATGCTGAGGTTACAATACTAACATTATATTCAAGTCCCAATGTTAATTTTATTAATCCATTTACTAGATTATAAAGCCATCATAAATATTACATAAAACCAAATTTACTACATCTTTATATTATCATGAATTATTTAAATAAAATAAATTTTATAAAAAAACTTAAATTCCAAGATCATAAATATATCATACCTTAGAACCAAGTGGTCCAAATCGCAATATTAACTTCATTAATCCATCTAATAGATTTTAATGTCACCAAATTTGTTACATCTTGATATCACCATACATCAATTAAAATAAAATTTATAGTTTAATTAAAAAAAATTTAAATTTCAATATCATTATATGTGGATATTAGATAAAATAAATAAAACTTTTAAATATAATAAAAAAAATTGCGGGGCCTAAGATGATTGTGGAGTACTATTGTAACAATAAATTTATTAGATATTAATCCTAAATTAAATTTTATAATTTAAAAACAGTTAAAATTTTTGAAATAAAATAAGATAAAAAAGGGTCAATTACTTAAATGAGATATTTCAAAGAGCCTTTTTATTATTTATGTGATTAATAAAAAAATATTTTTTTATAACTGGTCATGAACCCACATTAATTGAAAAAAACATAAATAATAAAAAAATATTTATTTGTGGTTTATTAGTTTCGACTTATGAAGCCCTATTAAATTAAAGCTAACAATATTAAAGGACACGGTATCAATGAGTCTCCGTTTCATCGTAACTGAATAGTCCAAGATTAAAAATAAAATAAAATATAGAACTCCAAAACCCATCTCATTTTAAAATTTAAATTTTAAGTTTTGTTTCTTTTATTTTTTCAAATTTTTATAATTTATATTTATTAATTCAAATTCATATTAAATTTCCTTACTAGGACATGAATTTGAATGTGACAACAATTTCAATTCAGTCAAAATATCAATCTCAAAATATAAATATGATTCGAGCCACATAAATGTAATTTATTTCGCTAATAATCGAATTTTTGTTTTATTCTTTCCATAACAAGGATGACAAATAATATCTAAAAATTCTATAAATGATAAGCAATTTTATAATATTTTAATAATTATTTTAAATATCTAAGTGGTTCATCCTTTAATAGATAAAATAAAATATAACAAATCACAAAGTATACAAATTTTAAAAGTTAAAATATGATATGTTCAATTGTATAACAAGCACCAACCTAATTAAGAGAGCGTAATCCAGCCAGTAATATCCAGATCACTTGTTTGGAAAAGAGGTGTAAGTTCAATTCCCTTAATCGTATTCTCCAGTTTTAACAAAGATGAGAACAAATAGTTATTTCCTAACTGCTTAGGATTTGGTGATTGCCATCCTATCCAAAAAAAAATATATATGTTCTTATCTTGTACTCTCATGATCTACGTACTTCTTCAAAACAAAAAAAACAAAAAAATCTTATCTTGTACTCTCATGATAACTTTTGTTAACTATATCAATTAATATAAATATAGTATGATCTTCAATTCCTCACTTAAATTAAGAGACTTAAAATTTCCCAACCAAACCATGATTGTAACCGATGACTGTCTACGAGAGATTCTCTCATGGCTTCCACCAAAATCCTTACGCAGGCTGCAGAGGGTGAGCAAAAAGTTTCTAAACATAATATCTGATCCCTTTTTCAAAACTCTTCATACCAATCATTTCCAAACCAGGTACAACATCAACAACATCAATTTCCGCAAATGTCATCATTCTGAACTCCAGCCTGTTAAAACTTTAGCTTTTTTTCGTGACGATGATTATGGTGATAATCGTGGTCCTTATTGTACTATTAGATTTTTCAATAACAATATTATTTGCCGAGAAGTTCCTCTTCCTAGAGTTTGTCACAATCACCCACCCGAACCAACCTCATCACCACCACCATCACCACCACCATCGCCACCGCCGCCACCACCACCATCATCATCACGTGGACGTTCTAGATATAATAAGCGCACACGGGCAGGTTCCGACGAGGTGACCGGATCAGTTGGTCGTCTACCGACCCGAAAGAGGGAGGCCGGCTCAGCATCGCCGGCAGAAGCGTAGATGAAATTTATGATAAGAGTTTTGAGTTGATTTTGATAGACTAGCTAGTAGTGCATGCATGCATGCATTTGTTTAATTATTAGTTTAGTTGGTGACAATAAAGCGGGGTGAAGTTTGACCCTCAGGTTTGACTTTTGTTTTTTTTAAAGCTATTCCGTAGCTATTTATTGAAATAAATAACAAGAGTTCAAAACACTGACAGAGGAAGGTATAATGCATTTCCCTCTACTCAGGTTACTCTGTTTTTATAGTCCGTTATTTTTTAAAATAAGCCCAATGTTTAAATCTCTTGACTAGTTAGGTCATTTTCAAATGTAACTAAGTGGGCTTGTGACTTAAATAGAGGGACCATTTAAGTGTTCTACCACATAAGAACATTATTAAAAAATGGATGAATCACTTTTATGCACTTTTAATTTTTTTTGTTGTTGTCTGTTTTTTTTTACTATTTATTGCTCTTGTTTATTTTTTTACTTAATAAATTGTGATTTCTATTTTTTTTTTAAAAATTCCAAGAGTGGTGAATAAGATCTATTGCTTCAAACTTATATAGTCCACATTATAAAATATTAAAAATAATAAATTAAAATAACAATTTGAGATTAAATTTATGATTTATAAACATAGAAAAAATAATAACTTGAGACCGGATGAATATTTCAAAATATAGACCTAAATCTTAAAAAAAAAAAAAATTGAAGGTCAATTATATAAATGAGATCCACATATTCAAGCACTTTTTTTTCAGAAAGAGAGAGCAATAAGAAATTTGGAAAATGCATGTATATATTATTTTATGTGATTAATAAAATTATTTTTTTATAAATAGATGGTCATAAACCCATGAAAATTTAAAAACATAAATACTAAAAATATTGATTTGTGAATTATCATACACGGAGACTCAAGAAACAAAAATAAAATAAAATAAAGGATTCCAAAAACCTTCTTATTTTGAAATTTATATTTTACGTTTGTTTTCTTTGTTTTTTCAAACTTTTGTAATTTACATTTGTTAGTTCAAATTCATATTAAGTTTTGGTACTAGAACATGAATTTGAATATAACGAAAATTTCATTTTAATCAAAATATCTATTTCAAAATATATATATATATATATATATATTATTTGCATAACAAGGATGAAGAATAATATCTGAAAGTTCCATAAATGATAAGCAATTTTACTTTATTTTAATTATTTTTCTAAATTCTAAGTATCCAATGGTTCATTCTTCAATAAAAAAAAAAGAATAAAATACAACAAATCACAAAAATACATAATTAAATCTCAAACTAATACTGATAAATTTCGTTTAATATAGATAAACCATATAATTTAAAAAAAAAAAACGAAGAGATGAGGAAATTAAACAACACACTTTTTTTCATAACTAGGGAAAGAATAACAATATTGAGAGCCACATGTTGCCACTCGTCTTTATTGTTATTTAAAATGGAGAGTTTATGGAAAATGGAGAGCACGACAAGAAGAAATTAAACTCATATCCCTTCTAAATGAGAGACCGGGTTTTGTTAAATTATATGTTTTGTATAATTTAAGGTAGTTAGGCTTTTAATTTTTAAATTTACGTGTTTTATAATTTATTATGGGTAAATAATCAAGACTCGTGGCCCATGCTTTTGAATAGTTATTATATATGAATGTGTTTATTTATTAAACATTTATTTAATTATATTTATTTGTATATGAGGCTATTTGCTTTAGCATGCTAGAGGAAAAATTAGTTTTTGAAAGTTTCTTTAAATTAAATTTGAGCAAACCCTTGGGAATAGGGATGGCAATAGGGTGAGGCAGAGGCTCCACCATCCCCGCCCCGGATGGTAATGGGGTGGGGTGGGCCAAGGCACGCCATTACCATTCCCCCCTGACCTGACTCTATAAATCACACACCCCATCTTGCCCCGCTCATAGTTACAAATAAGTAAATAAAATTCCTAAAAACATTTTTAAAATAAATTTTTTATAAAACATATCTATACATACTATTAAAGTAGATGTATAATCTACTTCGAGAGGGATTCAAGAAAATTTTTTTTATTTATTTTTAATAATTTTTAAGTTTTTAATTATATTACTTCGAGAGCATTTCAAAGGTGTAATTAATATTTTTCAATTATTAATATTATAAGTAATGTAAATAAAAAATAAAAAATTATAAAAAATAAAATAAAATAAATTTTTTTCTTGAAATTCTCTCGAAGTAGATTATACATCTACTTTAATAATATGTATATGTTTGTTTTTAAAAAAATTATTTTAAAAAAATATTTTTAGGAATTTTTAGTTACTTATTTGTAACTATGAGCGTGCAAGATGGGGGCAGCGTTTATAAAAAAGGGGACAGGGGATGGGGATGGTAAGGCGTGTCCCTCGCCAACCCCGCCCCCATTACCATCCGAGGCGGGGATGGTAGAGCCCAGCCTAGCCCCATTGTCATCCCTATTCCCAAAGGTTTGCTCAAATTTAATTAAAAGTTTTTTTAAAAACTAATTTTTCCTCTTGCCAGCTAAAGCAAATAGCCTCATATACAAATAAATATAATTAAATAAATGTTTAATAAATAAATACATTCATATATAATCACTATTCCAAAGCATGGGCCATGAGTCCTGATTATTTACCCAAAATAAATTATAAAACACATAAATTAAAAAAAATAAAAAGCCTGGCTACCTTAAATTACAAATACAAAAAATATAATTTAACAATACTCGGTCTCTCATTTAGAAGAGATGTGAGTTTAATTTCTCCTGGTCGTGCTCTCCATTTTCAATAAACTCTCCATCTTCAAGAATATTTCTCAGTTATACTGCTTGAGAGGCACATGTTACTACTGCTACAAATTTAGCCTCACTAGTTGAAAGAATAACAATATATTGCTTCTTTGATGACCACGAGATAGCTCCAAAACCCATCATAAATACATAACAGGATGTGTTTTTCTGATCATCTAAATCTCCTGCATTATCACTATCTGTAAATCCAATCAGATCTGACATCTCTCCTTTCTTGTATAATATTTCATAATCTATTGTACTTTGTAGGTATCGCAAAATTCGTTTTGCGGCCATGAATGTACCTCTTTTGGATTTTCCATGAATCTACTAATGAGACTTACAGCAAACAAAATGCCGGGCCTTATTACAGTTAAATACATCAAACTTCCAATAGTTTGCTTGTAAAAAGTGTTGTCAACCTTGTTTCCTTCTGAGTTTTTAACAAGATTTAAACCCGTCTCAACAGGAGTACAAACCGGATTACAATCTTACATTCGAAACCTGGTCAGGATATCATGCACATATTTTTTTTGAGAAATAAAAATACCTAAAGAAGATTGGATAACTTCTATACCCAGAAAGTAATGCATTAAACCAAGGTCAGACATATCAAATTAATTCAGTCATCATGGAAATCTTAAACTGCTCAATTATCACTTTGTTGTTGCTAATATAGATTAAGTAATCCACATATGAGCAGACTATGAGTACCTTTCTCCTCCAGCTTCAAATTTCATAAAAAGTTTATGTTCATAGTGACACTTATGAAATTTTTTCTTTAAAAAGTAAGCTTCTATGTGACTATATCATGCCCGTGGAGCTTACTTTAATCCATAGAGGCATAGAGAGCTTTCTTCAATTTATACACTTTATGCTCATCCCCTGCTTTAACATAACCCAAAGATTGATCAACAAATATTTGCTCTTCTAATTCTCCATGTAGAAAGGCCGATTTTACATCTAGCTAAAAATATCGACCATGTATTTTTGAGCCGCTTAATGCAACCATAAGTCCGATAGTGTCAAGCCTTGCAAGCTGGAGCAAAGACCTTTTTATAATCTATACCAAATTCTTGCTTATAACCTTTTGCAACCAATCGTGCCTTATACTTGTCAATCTCACCTTTCTCATTTAATTTTGTTTTATATACCCACTTTAAACCAATGGTTTTTGCCTTTTTGGGAAGTTCACCAACTCCCACGCTTTTTTATTATTTTTCAATGGATGCAATTTTATTATCCATAGTGATGCGGGCGATTGAGGAGCAAGCCCCAGGCTTTTTTCCGGACAAATGTGACATGGCCTAACGAGGGTATTTTTGGTAATTTTTTTCAAGCGGTGGAATTTTGGTATTTAATGGTCCTACTTGATGGAAAACGGGTCAACGAGCACATGTCACTAGCATTGCTTGTGAGTCATGCCGGTGTTTGGCCTAATTCCATCATCTTTGCTTCAAAAACAAGGATTTTACCATTTTAGGAAAGATTTGATTTGATTATATCTTTAGCTACAAATCTCGGATTTTTACGCCTTTTTGAGCATTAACTTTATTTTGTTAAGTACTTTATTTTCTTGCTGTAAATTGAAAAAATGCCGTTTTTGGCAAATTTTCGATTTGTCTCTTTTTGAAGGTTATTTTATCAATTTTCTTTGGTCTATTTATTGTAAGCCCTTAGGCTAAGTTGAGTAGTTGATTTTAATGAAATAAAAAGTGTTTTTGTGTTTCCTCTAAATTCCCGGTATTCTTAGACTAAACAGATTTAGGTTTTCCATTTCGTTGTTGACTTGGGTATTCATGGGACTAAACAAGTCCTCAACCTTACCCCACTCAATGCGTCGGTTGGTACCGGAGCTTCGTTCAACCTTGGAGGAGACATGGCACCCTAGGGCGTGAGCGAGAACCTTCAAGACGTTTATGAGCATGACCAGATGAATCAAATAGAGCAGAGGTTGGTGCAATTGATAGATCAACAACTTGAGGGAATAATGGAGGTGATGACCCAAAGGATGGCAGCGATGATGAATAACCAGGTACCAAACGTTACCCAAACTAATGTTGGTTCTGGTGAAGAGGTAACTCAATACAGAAGAGGCCCTACGGAGTACGATCAGAGACGATGGGAGACCGGGGATGCGCACCGAGATTCCTGAATTCCATGAAGGCCTACAACTAGAGGAGTTCCTCAATTGGTTGACGATTGTGGAGGAGATCTTGGAATTCAAAGGCGTGCCAGAAGACAAACGCGTGCCTTTGGTGGCTACTACACTTCGGAATAGAGCCATGGCATGGTGGCAACAACTAAAGTTGACTCGGAACCGGTTGGGAAAGCCGAAGATCTGTACCTGGGAGAAGATGAAGAAACATTTGTGCAAGCAATTCCTTCCTTATAACTTCCAGAGACTGATGTATCAAAGGCTGCAGAACTTGAGACAGGGTACCAAGTCAGTTGATGATTACACCACGGAGTTTTACCAACTTGTGGCCCGGAACGAGATCCAAGAGACGGAGGATCAATTGGTGGCGCGCTATATTGGAGGGTTGAGGATGCAGATTCAGGATACTGTTAACATGTTTGATCCTATTTCCGCTTTCTCGCGACTCATCGAGGGCGCTCATGGTGGAGAAGCAAGAAAGGCGTAATCCTAGTATTTCGGGATGCATAGCGATGGCGCTTAGAAACAAAGAATTCCCCTAATGGCGTGAGTCGTGCTGAAGCGAGTAGTGAGCGGGCACCTATCCAACCCAGAAAAGCAAGCAGTAGCACGTTCCGGTGTTTTGGCTGTGGAGAATCGGGTCATAGGCTATCTGAATGCAAGAAATCCGCCGGCAAGAAGGTCCTTCTCATTGAAGCAGCAGAGTTTGAAGAGGAAGATGAAGAGGTGGAAGTAGAAGAGCAACCCGATAATGAGGAAGTTATCGGAGGAGATGTGGGTACTGCATTGGTTGTTAGGCGATCTTGCCTAACGCCACGGGTCACTGAGGAAGATTGGTTGCGGACAAACATCTTTCAGTCTACCTGTACTATCTTTGGCAAGGTATGTCGCTTTGTGATTGATGTAGGGAGCTGTGAGAACATTGTGTCTGCCACAGTCATTCAAAATTTGGGAATCGTGGATGAGGAGCATCCCTAGGGCCTTACAAGCTTGCATGGCTCAAGAACGGAGGCGAGAGTGATCGTGTCTCAGGTGCTTTTGATCTCCTTTTTCTATTGGATTAAAAGTACAAAGACACAATTTGGTGTGATGTGGTTGCTATGGATACGTGTCATTTCGCTTTGGGCAGAGACCTTGGCAATATGATCGGGGTGTTGTGCATAATGGAAGAACTAACACTTACAAATTTACTAAGGATGGAGTAAAGATTGTGTTACTACCTAACAGGGACACAACCCAAAGCAAGCCTAGCTAGGGACAACACCAATCTACTTACCTTGGCAAGGTTCGAGGAGGAGATACTAAAGTTAGATGTGGTCTTCGCACTGATAGGGAAAGGAGTTGTAGCTGAAGAAGCGATTACAGAGATTGCAAAGCGAATTATGGATGAGTTCAAGGATGTGTTTCCAGAAGAACTACCTGATGAGTTACCACCATTACGTGATATTCAACATCATATTTGTACGGGCCTTCCAAATCAAGGGCGAATTCGAGGGCGAATTCTGTTCAACATAGGGGGAATGATGCGGGGCGTATTGAGGAGCAAGCCTGGGCCTTTCTGGACAAATGTGACATGGCCTAACAGGGGTATTTTGGTAATTTTTCAAGCGGTGGAATTTTGGTATTTAATGGTCCTACTTGATGGAAAACGGGTCAACGAGCACATGTCACTAGCATTGCTTGTGAGTCATGCCGGTGTTTGGCCTAATTCCATCATCTTTGCTTCAAAAACAAGGATTTTACCATTTTAGGAAAGATTTGATTTGATTATATCTTTAGCTACAAATCTCGGATTTTTACGCCTTTTTGAGCATTAGCTTTATTTTGTTAAGTACTTTATTTTTCTTGTCAGAAATTGAAAAATGCCGTTTTGGCAAATTTTCGATTTGTCTCCTTTTTAAGGTTATTTTTATCGATTTTTCTTTTGGTCTATTTATTAGTAAGCCCTTAGGCTAAGTTGAGTAGTTGATTTTAATGAAATAAAAGTGTTTTTTTTTGTGTTTCCTCTAAATTCCTGGGTATTCTTAGACTAAACAGGATTTAAGTTTCCATTTCGGTGTTGACTTGGGTATTCATAGACTAAACAAGTCCTCAACCTTACCCCCGCTGCGTCACATAGCCTTTTTCCACTTTGAATGTTGGACAACTTCTTCAAAAGATAAAGGATCACAATATGAAAATAAAGCAAAGTGAGTAGCAAGGTCTTCAGATTGGTTGAAATTTGTTACCTTATAATCTGTTATCCGAGCCGACCATTTTCAAACATGAGTAAGTGGGGTATCTGTTATTGTTTGTGTTACTTCAGTAGTAGTAGAGGCTTCATTAGTTGAACTTTCTTGATGTTGGACTTGGTCTCCTTTTTCATTGGCTTCATCACTAATTATAATTGAAGTAGGCTGCTGCTTAGTCCAATTCCAAGTGCTCTACTCATCAAAAATAACATCCCTATTCACCACAATTTTCTTTGTCAATGGATCATACAATTTAAAAGCTTTGGATATTTTACTAATCCCAAGAAAAACACACTTTTGCCCCTTATCATCAAGTTTTTTTCTTTTCTCATATGGAATATGTGCATATACAATGCAACCAAAAATTCTGAAGTGATCTATTGCTAGTCTTCTTCCACTCCATGCTTCTTCTGGTGGTTTATTTTGAACAACAAAAGTAGAACTTCTATTTAAGTATGAATGCTCCAATTCACTGCTTCTGGCCAAAAATTCTTTGGAATTCTGCCCTTTGTTAACAACGTTCGCATCATATTGAGGATGGTTTGATTTTTCCTTTATGATACACCATTATGTTGTGGGGAATAGAAAGCTGTGAGCTCTCTTCAGATGCCATGATCATTATAAAAACTTTCAAAGTTTTTTAAGCAGTACTCTCCTCCATGATCAATGCGAATTGTTTTAATAGGTTTCCCATTTTCACTTTCAATATATGCCTTGAAGCTTTTAAATGCACTAAAAGCTTCTTATTTCTCTTAGTAATAAACCCAAGTTTTCTGAGAATAATCATCAGTGAAAGTAATAAAATATCTTTTAGCTCCATTAGAAGTAAGATTTATTAGTCCACAAATATCAGAGTGAACAAGTTCTAGAACATCTTTTGCTCTCCAATACTTTCCTTGAGGGAAAGAAGTAAGATGTTATTTGCCAACAACATACTCTTTACAAACTTGGGAGGGAACAATAATCTTAGGAAGCCCTATCACCATATCTTTTTCTTGGAGTGCCTTCAATTCACAAAAACTCAAGTGACCATATTGATAATGCCATAGCCATGAAAAGTCTTTTGCTTTAGCTATCATACAAGGTTGAGCACATTCAATGTTTATAGGAAATAACCTATTTGAATTCATGGACACAATTGCAATTGCACCTCTACAAGGATCATATATTTCACAACTACCCTTTTGAATAGCAATTGTATATACCTTCTCTAGCAACTGACCCGCACTCAACAAGTTACTTTTCAAGTCAAGAACATAAAATATGTTACAAATTTTTCCTATAAAACCAATGTTGGTTTTTATATTAATATCACCCTTTCCTATTACATTCAACGTAGAGCAATTTCTAAAGCTAACAGTAGAGTGAAAATCTTCATTTAAGTTAGAAAAGAAGGACTTACTTCCACACATATGGTTGCTACAACCAGTGCCCACAAACCAAATATCTAACTTGAAAGATTCCTGACTATCTTGAATTGCCATTAGTAAAGTCTTCACTTCTTTATTTAATGTAAAATTTGACTTTTCTCCTTTGTCTTTGTCATTGGGTAGCTTGGTGTAATATTCAGAACGGTAATGACCAAATCGATGACATCTAAAACACTCAATCTTAGATTTATCAAACTGCTGACCCTCGGTCCTCTTCCTTTACTTTGTAGATAACTATCACTCGATTACTCGTTGCCACTACGTAGCCTCTATCCGCTCTTCCTCTTCCTCGACTTTCACCTCAACCTTTACCTCGTAATAGAGAGTTCTTTGGTTGTAGAGGCCTTCAAAGCTTCATTCTCATCAAGTAAAAAGTATTGTTCATCTTCCGGTCGCTGAACTAATAAAAAGCTTTGAAGTTCATCAATGGAGAGTGCATCTATGTAATTTGAATTTTCAATTGAGCAAACTATGTAGTCAAATTTTGTTGTCAAAGATCGCAATATCTTTTCAACAATAGCAACACCGTCCATTTTTTCCCCATGAAAATGCATATTATTGGCTAACCCCATGGTTCTTACAAAATAGTTGTTAACAAATTCTCCATTCTTCATCTCTAGATTTTTAAAATCCCTTCGATCAAGGCTTGAAGTTGTGCACGCTTCACTCTTGATGAGCCTTGATATTTCTCTTCATTGAATCCCATATATCCTTGGAGGTTATTTTTGCAAAAGAATTATCTCCAAGATAGATCGATCAATGGCACTGAAATAAAGTAATTTTTCGCCTTCAAATCTTTCAACTTTTGATGCCTCAAGTTCCTTCGATGTGCTTCTATAGGATATCATTCCAACATCTGGATTTGCAACTCGAATTCAAAAAAATATTTCAATACTCCTTGGATTTTAAGAAATTTTCTATCAACATACTCCAATGATCGTAGTAACCATCAAAACATGGAATAGATGGTTGCACAAAGTTTGCTCTGCGAGACATTGTGAATTTCTTGCACTACAAAAACTCTCTCTTTTGTTGAAGACACGGCTCTAATACCACCGATAACTTAAAAGAAGAGATGAGAAAACAACTACACTTTTATTCGAACCAGCGAAGTTTTTTTAAAAGGCAAAATTACGAAAAGATAATCGCTTTACTAATTTGAATTTTAATCAACAAACAACTAACTTAAATATTTAAATCAAAGATATCCTAACCAAATTAAAATAAACATCATTATCTCAACATTCTCATGTACTCTCATGATAATTAAGTTTTGTTAACTATATCAATATAAATTTTAAATATAATATGATTTTCCTGAACTATAATGCATGGTACCAAAAAATTGTCTACTAGAAATTCTCTTGTGGCTTCCGACCAAAACCTTATGCAAGCAGAAGAGGGTGACTTGCACCAACAACCTCTCGCAAGAACTCCCTGTTGTATTTTTATCCTTTGTTTAGTTCAATGGAAGCCGGGGAAAGGGAAACAAGGGAGAGTGAGGAGGGGAAGGATGGAAAATTTGAAATAATTTTATATTTGGTTCAATGGAAGTGAGAAGAGGTAATATGTATTTTTTTTATTCAATTGAAAGAGGATTATGATGTATATTGACCAATTTACCCTTTAATATAAAATGAATTATAATTATTTTTTATATATTTTTATTTTTATATTATTTTGTACAATAATAATAAATTATTATTAGTAATACAAATTAATTTCATGATTGCTCATTTTTTATTTTTTGTATTTTTTATATTTTACATATTTTATTATTATTAATTTTAAACCAATATGTAAAACTTTAAATTAAACGACTACAAAGTAAATATTTGAATTAATTTTATTTAAATTGAAAATTTTAAAAAGAAAATTTAAAATGGGGTAATTAAGTCAAAACCTTACTCTATCAAGAATATTTTTATAAAATAAATTCACTCCTCGAAAAGACCCAATTTGAATTTTGAGTGGGATACAAGGTTTCTTGACTCTTTCAACCAAATACAGTTCACTCATTTTAACTCTCCTCACTTTTTCGAAAACCCTAACGAATCAAGGGGTAAAACTTGTTTCCTACCATTGTACCAACTTCTTGTTGATGATGGTGCTCAACTTCTTGTTGCATCTTTAAACTTGATTTTTAGAATATTATGTCTAATAATTTTATTGGTGATTTCGTCTGATTCTATAATTTATTAAAAATTTGAGTGTATTGTAATTTTTTTTCAAAAATTATATAGTTTTAGAAGTATTTTCCCTTCCTACGCGCACCATTTGGAAGTGTTTACCTCACGCTCCTTAACCATCTTTTTACTGTAAATTTATTTAAACAAAGCAAAAATTTACCTAATCCTCTTAACCATCTATTCACTTTCCCAAATAAATCCTCAATCCAAACACATGGTTCAACCCAAATTAGATTTATTTCAAAAATACATTTTTCCCATCCTTGTGGAAAACATCAACACTTCTCAACTCAACGCCTAAATAAATGCCCATTTTCATGGACCTTTTCCATGATGCCAAACACACCAGGGGACATTGAAATTAATCATCAGCAAACAATTCGATAAGTAAATTAATTGGTATATTTCTCATATTAAGTTTTGGTACTAGAACATGGATTTGAATATAACGAAAACTTCATTTTAATCAAAATATCTATTTCAAAATATAAAAATGATTTGAGACACCTCCTAATGCCATTAAACTCTACCACCCAAACACATCCATATCCAAATCCCATGCACTTATTCCTTCCACGCACTAACAGTCAAACACCTCCCTATCCCTCATGCACGACCATGCTCCACGAGTTACTTCATGATAAAGTCACTAAACCGGGTTATTTGTGTTGACAGTCTCCTTGTTTGACTATGAAATCCATGTGAAATCATCCTTCGTTCTGCATCAGACATTGTGTATCTCCTTTTCAGTAGCCACTCCATTTCTGGACAAAAATTTTATTAAATTCTCTTTCAATACCAAAGCTTACAGATTCAATCACATATATATACTTTTCAAGATCTTCCTTGAAGAGAATAGCTCCCTGACAGGATAAATAAACAAGAAAAAAAGAAAGGGTGTGTGTAGTAAGACTTAACAGGTTGGAGAATGTTTCCACCAGTGTCAATCTGGCACCTTCTGATGCAAGCACAGGCCGATCAAAACTCACTGTTCACCAATCCAATTCTCATGAATCATGTGCTTTTAATTGGAATTTTGAAGCTAGATATGCGGAGGCAATTTGTTATTATTACAAACGTTCTTATTTTTTCAAATATTTCATTTTATAGAAATATAATTACATGTAACAAGTCATAGATGAACTTACTTTATATAACCTTCTGATTTTTCTAATGATGTGTTGTGCAAGTAATTAATGTACAATATTTTTCTAATAATTTTTTTTTAAAATAGATAAACTATTTCATCAAATAAAACACATAATACAAAGTACGGGGGCATAAAGACAACTAAAGCGGCATTATAGAAAATATAGTGCATTATTTCTTTTTATATTTTATTTTTTTTGTAGCTGACAACATGGACAAACCAACATAAACTTCATCTCAATCATACGTTAAGAGAGGAAGTCGAACTTTTGATTTTTTGCACAATCAAAATATTTTATCACTTATTATTGCCATGATGGCTTTCATGCCTTTTGGCTATGCAATTTGACTCTTGAGATTAAAACTTTAGTTATTTGACTTAATGATGAAATAAATTTCGACTTTATATTGGAATAATATAAATTAATTTTTAAAAAATTGTTGTTCAATGCTTTAATCTTCAAGAAGATATATAAAGAAAGTAAACTTATTTATTTATTGAAAACGTGGATAAACTATTGCAATTAAAAAGAAACCAGTACAACAACCCTCTACTAGGAGTGGACATGGGCCGGGCTGGGTCGGGTCTGGGCTGGGTTAGACTCAAATATACAACCCATATATTCGGGCTGGGCTGGGTCGGGCCATGTTCGGGCCAAATTGTTTTGATCCAAACCCGACCCATTTGATTATCATTAGGCCCAGGCCCAGCCCAGTCCAACCCGACCCAAAAAATAAATAATTTTTTTATGAAATAATTGAAATAACTAAATAAAACTACTATTACAACCCCTAAAATTTTTAGAAAATTTTTAAAAAAAATACAACACAAGTATTATAAATGTTTACTCTTTTCAAGCCTATTACTATTATATATATTATAAATAATATATGATATATATATTATTTATTTATTCGGATCGAGCTGGCTCGGGTCGGGTCAAAAATTCATCCGACCCAAACCCGTACCCGAAATTCAATCGGCCAAAACATTTGAGCCCAACCCAGTTTTTTGGGCCAACTTTCTAAACCCAGCTCCCTATATTTTTATTTTGGGTTCGGGCCCGTACCCATGGTCACCCGGCCCATGTCCACCCCTACCCTCTACTAAGCCAATTAGCCAAAGTGGAGTAGACAAAAAAATCACTATACCACTAGATGCGGTAATAAAACAACAAAAAGCAAAAATAAAAATAAAAGAGCAAATGACCGGGAGTGAGGAACACAAACCATTCTCAAGGCCACATCCAAAAGAATCCTAGCCTGTGCTTTGACCATGAACCTTTTGCCAGCAGAGTTTCCCCAAAATCCTCCATCCGAGGACCTAAAAACTCTAGGCTTCGTTTGATAGTAGAGATAGAATCATCAAACTTCCTTCTAGAGCCCTCTCGCGATTGAAGAGAACCAAGATAAAATCACCCCGATCAATTTTTCAAGATAATACAATGAGCAGGCAAGACATTAGCATTAAAAATACAATCATTTCTAGTAAGCTAAATATTCCAAACAATCACCTTCATGACTAAGTCCCCAAAATCTCTCACGGCGTGCGAGTCGCAAACACGATCGCCACGGCCCCCAAAGGTGGCCCAAGGAAGAAGGTGGATCAAGGGACCCGAAGAAGTCTAATAAAGTAATCCCAAACTTGTTCAACAAAAAGGCTCTGAATGAAGAGATGATCTATAAATTCAATCCCTGCATGGCCCATAACACAAGTTGTAGCTCTGGCCTATTACACCTTCAATGCCCCAGATTTTCCAGAGGAAGAATTTTATTTTTTGAAACAAGCCAATTGAAGAGGTTGATTTTCCTTGGGCACCAGTTGGGCAAAAAGAACTTCGTCACTAGACATCTTAAACCTCCATCATTTAGGTAATTATATAATGATTTCACTGAAAAAAACCCATTCCCAGCAAGCATACACCACTTCTTATCTCTTGTCGCCCCATCAAATGCCCGCAGTCGATCTCTAATGTGTATGATATCCCCATTCTCCATGAAAGGAGGCTCATCTAATAGATGGATAAGGTCTTGAACAGTGTTGTTAGGGCGTTGACTATCTCTGAATTCCTCGTGCCACAAACACATGGATGTCCTCCCATTAAGCCAATGATTTTTCCAAAATAGAGTATCCACTCATGTATTGATTCCTCGCAAATTGCAATCTCTAAGTACCGGCTACCGGCTAGCAGCTTGATACTTCTTTCAAAAAAAAAAGAGAGATTCTTCCCCTCTGCCTAGAAAACAGATTCCATCGAGACAAACCATAATTGAATTGATTCACCTTCACTCCACACCAGGAAGGATCCGCCGTAAACTTCCACCACCACTTCCCGATAAACTCTATGAATTAATTATAAGTAAATTAATTAATCAATATTCATATCTTAGCTAATTTCTTTCTAAGAATTAATTAATCAATTAATTAATGAATGAATTACCTTTGGGAACATCATTCACTTTCTTATCAAAAGTTCAAAACCACTGCCCAAGTCCATCCCCAAACCCGAATCCCTAATCTTTGGCTCATCTTCACCCGAACCCTAGTCGACGTCCTCATCGGTGAGGTCACACGCGTCGAGGTCATCCAAGGCCACATCGTGATGGCATTGGGGTCGTGGTCTAGCCGGTCCTTAATCCTTTCCTCCTTGTTCAGCATCTCCGGGCTCAAAGCTCACAGCATCGTCGTCCGGCCCCGTGAGCCCAATGCCATCACTTCACACGCTCTCAAGATTCGCCGGCCGCCCCAACGCTCGAGCCGAGGTCTATCCCCACCCAACTGGTAACACACACACACACACACACACACACACACACACACACACTCTCTCTCTCTCTCTCTCTCTCTCTCTCTCCCCCCCACATCACTCTCAACCCTAACTTTTCTCTCTGACCGCTCCGTCCTTGGCTCTCTTGTTTTTTCTCATAGATCCCGGTGAAGTTGGCCACTGTCCACTATTTTCGAGGCGGATCTGACGGCGGAGAGCGCTCTAACGGCTGAACACTAGCGAGATCATCAGTCAAAGTTCTTATTGTTTTACACGACCAGCATTACTCATCGGAAGTTGGACAAGCCCGATACCATCAAGATCTTGTTAGTTGGACAAGCTCGATTTTTGTCGTTGAAGTTCTCGATCATTTTCCTTTCCCATTAAATCTGTCGATCTCCAGCTTCTTCTTAACATTGTGATGTTTTTGTGGTTTTTGTTGGATTCGTAAAGAAGAGGGCGCAAACTCATCTGAGAAGTAATTGCGGTATTAATTTCTCTAATTTGAAGAAATAATTAGAGTTTTTGTTTGAGTTGACGGGGACATGCTTATGGCTTAAATTATTCTGATAAATTAAAATAGTTTACCAAACTTTTTAAATATAAATGTGGTTTACCTCTAAGGTGAGAGAGTTATTTATTATAGGGATGGAGTTCTGTTATATATTTATTTATATATTTATTTTTTACTAGTCTTATGAACTAGTAGATTGGTTGAATGGCATTGAGAAAAAGCAGAATAGTGAATGATTTTTTTCTAAAAATACACATGTATAGTTTGAGGTCATAAAAAAATTGTGTAAATTCTCGTCTGTGCAGTAGCTTTTAATGTGATCATTAGGGCAAAACTAATTTATTTCAGAATTTGATCCCTAGTTTTATGTTGTCTTTTAGTTTTTTTATTGATTAATTAGAACCAGTTGATTAAAGAATGATTGTAAAAGCTGATATATATATATATATATATATATATTGCGATTACAAGTGAGCTCTATTTCATTTCATCGCTTCTATTTTTCGGGACTGCTTCTCGATTTCTTTTTGATTTCTTGTAGTTTCTTGAATTTTTTTTCATATTTTTCGTTCTCAATTTGCCTAATTTATTTGCTTCTGTAAAATGCTATTCTTCCAATGCTACAGGAGCAAGAAAAATGATGCAAACCGTAGTTTATAACATGTTTATAGCTTCCATGAGCGAACCATAGTTTATAACGTGTTTACCCTTCTTTTACAAATAAAATCAATGAGACACATTGAAAGCACTGATTCTGAGATAAGACTTATTTCTCATAATTTGAAGTTGGATTCTTATGCGCAAAGATTCATAGAATTTTTTTATGAGACTGCCCTTAGTCATTAAGTTATTAAAGAATAATTGTAAAAGTTTATGCATCTGATTCAATTGATTAGTCTCTCACTAACACATTCATCCACACAAACACATACACACCTTCATCTGATTCAATTGATTCTTTTAGCAAACATTGTTTTCATCTTTCAACAAAAAAAGATGAATTGTCGCTGATTGTTTGATGTCTGTTTTTTCCTGTAATTCTATTGTTGTTTTTACTGTCAAATTGTTGTACTAAACATTGTAACAATGTTCCACAACATTTTATCTAATTCATATCATCTTGCTTAATTAATTGATGTTGTTTTTAATATGAACACTGTATTACTCCATATATATATATATAAACATTGACATATTTGGTCAAGATTGGATTATTGTGACAGGTGGGATGGTGAACCATATTAGTCTCAAAAATTAACTAACTTAATTTCTCTTTCATATTGATTAACTTAATTTTTGTTGCAATTTTCCAGAAGAACAAAAATTGTTGCTTTTTAAAGATTAGTTAATATCTAGAAACTGAAATCTAAGTTTTTTACTTGAAAGTTAGTCTTGTTCTTGTGTTTTTAAATTCTATGACCTCATAACCCCCTCAAATTAAGCAGTCAATGTTTTATATCTTTAGAATGCTAATTTTATATGTTTAGTTATACGTATCTATAGTGTTCAAGTTTTTGTGTTTATTTGTTATAAGGCCTCAAACACTTCCAATTATATCAATATGCAAGTTCTAGCTAGTTGTTATTATGATGATCATGACCAAATATTGTTGGATAACCAACCTGTATTTTTAGCATTTTGCGCTTCTTTTTCCTTTTTAGTGTGCCTCTTGGTTGTAAGCATTCATCTAGTTTGCTTGCAATCTAATGTTTATAGTTGAAATTATACCCAGGTTCTTCATGCAAGGCAATTCTATTTCAACTGCACAACTCCACATCGGTCTCGACAAGAGTTGTGTAGAACAAAAACACCACTCCAACAGAGCATTGGCCATTCACAAGGTAAACAATCCATAAGAGATTCAACTTCTCAATTATAATTTAAACTTAATCACTTTATCGGTTCCACATTCTGAAAATGCTTACAGCAAGGACAATGGGAGATCAATCTGGGTGCCCAGTCCTTGCACACCCAAAGCGCCAAGGCAGGGACCTCGCCCTTCTCATCACCATCATATGGACATCAAGCAAGTTGTAGTTGTTCTCTTCCCAAGCTCATTAACTTCAAGATGCGCAATGATGCCACCAAGTTTACCAAGACCAGTCTTAAAGGCCATGGCTTCCAACAGAGTCTTGTTCTATGAGGATGAGTTATGCAATGCGGTTACCCAGAATAAACTCTGTTAGACTGTGTTCTGTTTATTGGAAAATAGAGTGAGAATTTAAAAAAAAATTTTTTTATATTTTTAAAAAAATTATTTTAAAAATATCATGGTTCAACCGGTAACCGGTTGAATTATGACCGGCCAACCTATTAAAAACAGTATAAAAACACAAATAAATTCGAAACGAGTCTTGTATTTTCCCGCTGCCTTTCAGCATCCTTGTTATCATCTTCTTGGTCTTGATTTCAACACTTCTTGAATCCATGGAGAGTGGATCTCCCAGTCGCTGCCCTACATGCCGAAGAATGGATAGACCTCGCCCAGATCTCATTCTCGATTTCTTGCCCAGAGGTGTAACTGGAGGGATTCCCACCATGACTCTTACGTTCTTTAATCCACCAGTGGAAAGAGCCATTCACGGGGATCAAGCACCCCATGCACGTCCTTCAAGAGCACCTCACGGCGATCAAGCACCTTCTGCGCGTCCTTCAAGGGCACCTCACGGCGATCAAGCAGCTCCCGGTCGTTATTCTCTTCGATCAAGGGTCATTCACGGCGATCAACCACCACCCGACATTCCAGCAGCTCCCGGTCGTTATTCTCTTCGATCTCACGGCGATCAAGCACCTTCTGCGCGTCCTTCAAGGGCACCTCACGGCGATCAAGCAGCTCCCGGTCGTTATTCTCTTCGATCTAGGGCCATTCACGGCGATCAACCACCACCCGACATTCCAGCAGCTCCCGGTCGTTATTCTCTTCGATCAAAGGCCATTCAAGGTGGTCCAGCACCTCCAGACCTTGAAGTACCTCCGCCCAGCCATTATAACCTCCGATCAAGCGCTGCAGGTACGTCAGGGGATCCCGCTCCTCCGGCCTGTCGTTACTACCTCCGATCATCAAGCACCAGTGGTGCTTCACCAGGTACCTCAGGGGATGCCGCCGCACTAGAGCTGCTGGCAGACGCGGCAGTAGATGAGTCACCAGACCCCCATTGGGTTGTTAGACGGAGAAGGACGGCAAGGTCCCAGGTGAGAAATTCATATTCAAGAACTCAATTTTTTTTTCGCTTCTTGAGAATTCTTTAAGTTTTTTTGTTCATATTTACATGTTATACAATTAAAGAATTTTAATTTGATTAATTTACATTTTAAGTTCCTTTGACTTACTAATATAATATGTTTAAATTTTAAAACTGCAGATCTGAAAACCTATGATCAGCTGAAGAAGAAAGTGGCCAGTTACATGGTGTTCTGATTGATTTAAGGCTTTTTTCTGTTTGTTGTTTTAGGCTTATAGTGAAACAGTCAACACACAGCCAGAGAAAGTGAAACTATTCATCTTTCATCTTTACATTTTGAATCCAGAATAACAAACGCTGGTTCTGATTAATGTCTGTTTAAATTGATGTTTGTTTGCTTTTTCGAATAATACATAGTTTATAAATCAAAGAATGTTAAAAATTCTCTATAATTTGTATGGTAAAACAATTTGATTTTGTTCGGGCATCCATGTTGGGCATCAAGTAAACTGGATCTGCATGTTTTCAGACTTGGTCATTACATATAAACAGATTACTCTCTGAATTATCAGAAAAGCAGCCAAAGAATTATTGCTCCAAAAGTAAAGGAAAACACAGAATTAACCTCTTATAGCAGTGTGTAAAACTAATCACACAGAATTGGTTACCTGATATCCGATATATAAACTGCCTTAGCATATAGTTTCCATTATAAAAAAACCCTAACATTTTGTTTCAGTCAAGCCAAAGTAATTAAATTAGTGGGAGTGGGATTATTAGATATTTCTACGAAAAGCATGAAGGCATAAGGCCCATTCAAGGATTCTGACAATCTTATCTGATGAAGAACTGGGACTCAATTGTGTCTGTAATATCAAACCTATCCGATTTCTTTTCTCTATTCACACAAATATCAAATATCCTTTGGCCTGCTTGAATGTCAGGATTAAGCTCAAGGAAATGAAGGATGACAAGATAGTTTTCATGGCTTATATCGAGATTAACAAGTTGGAAATTCAACAGCTTGTCATCAGCCACAGCAGTCTGTAGAACTTGAAGAGGTATAGAAGTATTAACATCCTGCAGATTTAAATTAAATGAATTTAAGGAAGTGCTCCTGGTGAAATTTGGATCAAAATCCCAAATGCGGTCACCAGGGTCCGCTGGATACCTGATGAAACAAGTGAAATAAACTCAACAAATAAAAAAAAATGAAATCATAAATAACCAGGGTGAGGAAATGCCTGAAGAAGAAGCATATCTGTACGGTGAAAACATAATTGAAGTCATAAAATAGCAATTCTTAATTTTCCAATAATAGAATTAAAGAATGACCAATTGGTTATGTCTTCTTTTTATGATATCTCACACAGTATGCTATAAAAATTCAGCATTCTATGGTTACTTTCAGTTCAACATCAAAAAAATAAAAAAAGTCCAAAGTCCGTAATTAACCCGATCACAAAATGCAACCCTACAGTTTTACACTTTTACGTTATGAATTACCTCTTTGATCTTGATCTGTGATCATATCTACCTTTTGACCTAGATTGAGACCTATGTCTACGACGCCTTTCTCTTGCAAAGTCCCAGTGCCTGTCATGTTCATGAACTTAGAAAAAGAAAACTTGCACGGTATAAATACAAAATGGACAACGCATAGGAAAAGGTAAGCATGATATCCAAGAGACAAAATAAGCATACAAGGCTTGCTTCATAAAGACAATAATCACCCAAACCAGTATTATCCTATTAACATATCAATAAAAAAACAGAAAAAGAGCAGTTTGATAAAAATAATAATAATAAAGAAATGAAAAATTCAGACACATCCCAGATATAGAGCACGCACTAACAACACCAAATGAGTTCAATAAGGCATAGTAGAATTTTAAGTTTAAAGCAATTACACATAAGTATCTAATACCATATAGTTAATTTTAACTCATTGTTGGCACTAATTACTCTATAACCAACAAATTGCTTGGATAAAAGAAACTTTCGGTCGCTGAAAAGGTATAATAAGGGCTACCCACCCATTGTAGAACTAAAATAAAACGAAATAAATAAACGCCACTAATAAATGGAAAACAAACAAGTATAACACTAAGGGGAGAGGCAAACAATATACCTATCATATTCTCGACTATGGCCCTGGTCACTGTCATCAAATCTCTCACGGCCGTGTTCCCTTCTCTACCAGTTTTCCCTGAGGACTTAATAATGCTGTTCGCCGTAGGGTTTGTTATTTAGGGCATCGAAAGCTCAACGAGTCAATCCGTTTGCTGTATTTATCTAAAGAGTTAACTTGTTTATCGGGTTTGCTTTATACCCGAATCCGACCCGTTAATGTCACCCTAAACGGTTCGGATCTGAGTTCAGTTTTCCAGTTATAAGATCAGCTCCGACTTGTATATTTGAGGGGCATGTTTGGATAAAGACTATAGCTTCCTTTTTAATAATTATTAAATTATTATCCAAATAATAGTTTAAGTTTCTTTTGAGGAAGATATTGAATAAATAAAGCAGTGATTTTTTTTAAACTCCGTGATTTTTTTTAATAAATATGAGAGATATCATTTGATTTGGGTGGACTTTTTTTTTTTTTTTGTAAATTGAATTAATTAGGTTGGGATTTCCATTTTATTCTTTGGTGATGATTTGATATGTACACACGCACGAAATAAATAAATACTATTTATATCATGGATGTCTACACGGGCTGGAAATTGATCATCCATCCCGCACAACATCATTAAGTGATATAGCATTGTGAACAACAAGTTTGTACTTACAAATAGGGACCTACTACTATCTCTATATCAAGGAAGACTCGAACTCAATATATAAATTATTTTTACGCATGTAATTAAATTTTAAAATTTTATAAAATATATTCCATCCAGGTTTATTTATCATTGTGACTTGATTATTATTATTATTATTATTATTATTATTATTATTATTTTTATTTTTATTACATATCTGAGGATGTTTGCATGTGTTTGATTTATAGAAAAAATAAATAAATTTCAAGCTGTTAAAAAGTGTTAAAAGCTGGTAAAACACTGATCAACTGCTAACAAAGAGTTACATTTGCTGAGTCTTCATAAATTTAAATACTAAATGAAACAACATGTTCAAGAATCAAGCTGATAATTTGTTTTGAAAGAAAAATTGTATAGGAAAAAAAAAGAAGCTGTAAGCTTCCATTGACGCATGTGGTGGTGATGAGTTCTCAAATTTTCTAAAGGGTCAAGATGGTCTCGCCGTGGTGAACAGTTACCACGTCCGAGATGTGTTTCCTTGGAAGTTCTCGTGATGGCTTCGCCGGCTCTGTTAATGGCCCTGGTGGCTATCGACATCCTTGTGGCGGTGCTCGTAGAGGGTTTCACAACAGAGCTCGTAGAAATTTTCAGCCTTTAGCTTCTCAGCCAAGCTCGTCTGGTTCCCAACCTCAGATCCCACCTGATCGCCTTCCTCCTATAGGCTCTCCAGTGAGGGAAGGAACTTCATACGCTGAAGTAGCTCGCACACCACCATTAGAGACATTCCCTCCCGCACCCCCTGCACCCCTGAAGCGTCGTCGCTCGCCGGATTCTGGCGATCTTTGCAAAAATTGTTTGCGTTCTAGACACAAGGCTGATGAATGCAGACATCAACTTACCTGTAAACGCTGCTCCGGCGTGGGACACTACGCCATTCGCTGCCCACTTCGCACTTCTCCTCCTCGATCGATTGCTAAGAAGGCAAGAGTTAGATCTAAATTTTTCTCTCCGGGAAACTCTACTGAACTCAAGCCTCTCCTTCACGTTCCTGCCCGATCTCACCCTGCTTCTCTCTGCGTGTCCTTGCCGATTACTGAAGCTATTCTTAAATCAAAGGAAGACCTCAAAAAGATGATTATCATCAAAGTTATTTCAGGCAACGCAAGCGTCCGATCTCTCCATGCCTCGCTTCCACTTTGCTTGAATCCTGATCTCTGTGAGCATATAACTCCTTTTAACAACGATTTCGTACTCCCTATGTCTACGGGTAGGGATGCTGCTGTGGTTGTGAAGAGAAGCCCGATCACTCTGAACTCCAACCTTGGTCCTTGCTGTATCAGTCTTTCTCACTGGACGGCTGAGTTTGGCTCTCATGCGATCGCCGCCGGCAACTATAACTGGATTAGAATCTCCAATCTCCCGCTCCATTGCTGGAATTGGGATTCTATCGTGGAGGTACACAGACCGATCGGGGACTTGATCTATGTCCAAAAGAAAGAACATATCACTCTTGAGCACCTTCGTACTTTGGTTAGACTTAAACCTTCGATCATTTTTCCGCTGGAGATCAATGTGGATGTCAGTGTTAGAAGCTTCATCGTTAAATTGGAGGATGATGGAGTCCACGTCCTTCGTTCCAAGGTGGTGCAAGGGCCGACGACTCAACTTCCTTCGAGGAACCCCTCGGTTCCGCCCTCCCGCACTGCTATTCACATTTCTAAAGCTGATAAGGGCAAAGCTCCCATTTTTCCCGTCGATGTTCCCACTGCCGAGATTTTTGAGCGTAGCTCCGGTCACGGCCATGCGATGAGATCCATGGACATCGGAACTCAGGGAGATACTCTCCTTCCTCCCTCCGATGAACGGCCGATTGCCGGAAATTCTGTGTCCCTGCGAACTAGGAATTCCGTGGTCTCGATGGCCGGAATTTCAGTGGCCCCGCTGTCCCCTCGTGTGATTACCGAGGATGGAGACAAGTTGTTGCCATGCAGTGGCGACGTTGAGGCTGGACTCTCCTCAGCCGTCTCCATGCCTCGTGATAAGGATTCTTCTATCCTCTTTGGCACCATACATGCGTCTCTTCTGCCTCGGGATAATAACTCCCAAGATTCCTGCAAAATCTCGGATGCCAAATCTAAGACTCATGATAGCATCTCTCTCATTGATTCCTCTCCTTGTGATCATCATTCTACCAATTTGCCTATCTCTTGTACTGAGAATGTGCATCGAGATATTCACTCCTCTTCATCCACCGTATCTCACAATCAGGTGCATCGTGATAAGCTTTCAGAAATTATTCCAAATCCCATTCCTAAGGATGATCTGCCTCGAGATATGCTCACCTCTGATCCATCTTCAGATGTTATTTTAATGCCTCAAGATAAGCATCATTCTGATTTATCTAATTCAACTCATGACAATGCTCTCTTGCCTCGTGATGATCATCCTCCATCATCAAATTCTGAATTTGATCAACCTCCTTTAGATGCACCACCTGCATCCACTAATCAGGGGCTACTGCCTCCACATCTCAAACCTCTCCCCCCGGCAATCTCAGTTCCAGACGGTTACAGTTGGATTTTCGTTCTTGGAGGGTGGACCTTGATCCCCAGTACTAACTCTGGAAAATTCTACTCTCTTGAAACCACGCCCCAGAACTCTCCATTAGATGACCACTCAGATGAAGAACTCCTAGACTGGGGTGAGGAGGAGGATATTCTAGAGAATGAATTGGAAGATGTCGATCCCTTCCTTGAAGACGATAATCTCAATCAGTTTGAACATGATCGACCTCCCGCTTTTCAGGGAGATGTCCAGATGAATGATACTATTTCGGACTCATCTGCAGTACATGTTGCGGTGCCTGAAGAAATAAGTACCTTGGAAAATATCCCCAAACAACTCCCCTCTGATATTAAACAAATCAGAAGAAGCGACAGGCCCAAAAAGCCATCTGGACGATGGAATGAAGAAGCTGGATTTGTCCCCCTCCCTCCACGCTCCTCCAAGAAAAAAATACCTGTTGATCCTAGAGAAGGTATGCCTAATCCCTCTAATTCTGTATTTTCTTCTTGGACTGATGCTCAAATCCTTAATTACAGTTATTCTTGTGGCATTAAATTCTTAGGATCACCTACTCATAAATCTAAATGCATAGATAAAATTCGCTCTCTTGAAGCAGAAAGAGCTTCCAAGGCTCCTCAGTCCCCCGGATCTCCCTCGAGATCTAATCACTAGACCATAATTGTTTCCCATGAAAATTTTAGGTTGGAATGTTAGAGGTCTTGGCAGACCCTCTAAATGCCACCTTGTCAAAGATGTTATTTTCAATTCCCATGTAGACATTAATTATTTGCCTTCAAGAAACTAAACTTCAAGAGCTCCATCGTTCTTACTGGAGATTATTTGGTGGCAAACGTTTTGATTCTTTCGAATATTTACCGGCTCAAGGTATTGCTGGAGGCATTATCCTTGCTTGGGATAGTTCTCAAATCCTTGGTACTTTAATCCATCTGGGATCCTTTACCATCTCCATTAATTTTTCCAATCGATTTAACAATTCTATTTGGGCTTGCACAAGTGTTTACGGTCCAAATTCCCACTCCATTAGAATTGACTTTTGGAATGAACTTAGACTTTTAAGAAATCTCATCTCCATCCCTTGGGTTATCTGTGGAGACTTCAACACCGTGTTTTCTTTTGAAGACAAAAATAATAATCTATTTAATCCAAGAGATATCTCTACATCTCAAAACCTACTAAGTGAACTTGACCTTATTGATCCACCTATTAGTGGGAGAAGATTTACTTGGACCAATGGTCAATCTAATCCCATCTGGGTCCGACTTGATCGTTTCCTTTATTCCCACAACTGGATCACTTTATTTCCCAGATCTTCTCAACTGGTCCTCCCCAGATTTGGCTCGGACCATTCTCCCATTTGCCTTGACTTTGGAGATCACTCTTCGCGTCCCCGATCCTTTAAGTTTGAGAAATTTTGGTACAGTGATCCCAAACTTGTCTCTCTTATTCAAGATTGGTGGGCAGAATCGAACCCTGTGGGTTGTGGTGCCTTCATTTTCTCTAAAAAACTTGCTTATATGAAATCCAAGCTTCGCTTTTGGGCCAAGAACACCTTTGGTGCTTCCAAACTACTTACATCCAGCCTCCTCTCTGAACTTAATGCCATTGACGTCATTGGTGAATGTAGACCCCTCTCTGAGGACGAATCCTCCCGACTCTCCCAGATTCGATCTGAGCTCTATACTATCCTAAATCAGGAGGAAATCCTTTGGAAGCAACGTTCTAGAATCACTTGGCTCAAAGAAGGGGATTCAAATACTAAATTTTTTTATCATGTCGCAAATATCAGGAGAAATTTAAACTTTATCCCTAGCATCTTTCATAATGATCATTGGATTGATGGAAATGAGCAAATTGGTAGGATCTTTACTGATCACTACCATTCTCTCTTTGGCTCTCCTTATCCAAACAGATTCATCCTTGACTGGCACTTCCTTTTTTATTATAAAGAAAGAGTTGACCTTTCCCATCTTGATTCACCTTTCACTCTTGTTGAAATTAAACAAGCTGTTTTTGATCTCAACCCTGACAAAGCTCCTGGACCGGATGGTTTCCCTATTCTCTTTTTTCAAAATCACTGGACCCTCCTTCAGGATCCTATTGTTAATTTATGCAATGACTTTTTTGCGGGCTCTATCAATCTTGAGCGTATTAACTGGATCAACATCGTTCTTATCGCAAAAAATAACGCACCAGGAAATGTTGCTGATTTTAGACCCATCAGTCTTATCAACTCTACCTGTAAAATTATTTCTAAGATTCTCGTTAATTGGCTTAGCAAAGTAATTAGTAATCTGGTGGACGATTCTCAATCTGGCTTCATTAAAGGAAGATGCATCACGGAAAACATTGTTGGAGCCCAAGAAACTATTTTTAATTTGCAGAAACGAAAAAGCCTTGGTTACGCCTTCAAAGTGGACTTTGCTAAAGCTTTTGATTCCCTTGACTGGAACTTTCTCTTTGATATTCTTGCAGTTAGAGGATTTGGGCCTAAATGGATCTCTTGGATTCATACTATCCTTAGCACTGCCAAGATTCAGTTCCTCATTAATGGTACCACTCAAGGCTATGTCAAATGCAAAAGAGGTTTGAGGCAAGGAGATCCTCTTTCCCCCTTACTCTTTGCCCTCGTTGCTGATGCCCTGAGTGCAATGTTCTTTCATGCACTAAGATCCATAGTCCTTGTGGGCGTACCTTTAAATCAATCGGTTAATTTTTGTCACTTTCAATACGCTGATGACTTCTTAATCTTCACTGCTGGAGGTCAAGAAGATCTTCTTATCATTAAATTAATTCTTTATCTTTTTTAGGGGTCTTCTGGCTTATCCATAAATTACTCAAAAAAGTTGCTTGTACTCTACAAACTACGGATTCCAACCACACCACTCTTCTGCCAGAATCCTAAACTGCTCCAGAAATTGCCTACCAATAACTTATTTAGAGATTCCTCTTTCTGGCCGTAGACCAAGGCGTATTGACTGGGCAAAACTCACTGGCATGGTCCGATCTAGACTCACATCTTGGAAAGCAAATTACTTATCCCTTGGTGGACGCTTAACCCTTGTGAACTCTGTTCTCTCCACCATTCCAGTTTACTGGATGTCTGTCTTTAAGCTTCCTATTTGGGTGATCAAAGAAATAGATCGAATCCGAAAGGATTTTCTTTGGAAGGGCCCTGACCTGGGCCCTAAAGGAATTAGGCTGATTGCCTGGAATAGGATTACTAGACCACGCGACATGGGAGGCTGGGGTATTCTCAACCTTCAGGAATTTAATAAAGCTTTACTTGGGAAGTGGTGGTGGAAATTATCTTGCAATCTTAACTGTGGGTGGGTTAAAATCATTCAATCTAACTACTCTCTCACCGGTTCTAACGGTTTGTTGTACCACACTCCTCCTAAAAATAAATCCTTCTTTTGGGCCGGAGTGACCTCCACTTTACTACCCTTTCGATCTTGCCTAAACAAAACTATCAGAAGTGGTTCTAACACATCTCTTTGGTTTGATCGTTGGCACGCTGGGCTTGTTCTTAAAGATATCTGGCCAATTCTCTTCTCGCAATGTACTTTCCCTGGGATAACCATAAGGCAATTTTCTCAACTTCTTAATAATCTTGAGATGTTATTCCCTTCTGTCACTCGTGACTTGTTATCTCCTATTCTGGAAATTATCCCTGATTGCTCCCCTAATCAAGATGACACTCCTACCTGGGCTCTTGAAAAAAATGGAATTTTCACGGTCAAATCCTTTTACAAATTCCTTATTGATGGTGGCTTGCGCAGCTCACATCACTCTCTCTTTTGGAAAATTCGTTGCCCTAGGAAAATTATTCTTTTCTGTTGGCTTGCAGGGGAAGACAAAATTCTTACTCTCACAAATCTTTTCAAGATTGGGTGTAATACTCTAAATTCCTCAGATACCTGTGTCCTTTGTCATAATGCCTCTGAAAGCCTGAATCACCTTTTCCTAAACTGTGATTTTTCTAAGCGTATTTGGGCTTTTTTACACTCAGGCCTTAGACTTAAATTCTTCACCTCAATCTATCACCTTGCTGTGGAACTCTTGGATTTCTACCCTCACCTCAGAGCTTCGTATCCTCTGGGATCTTATCTCCCGTGCAATCCTGTGGAACATTTGGATCGAACGAAATTCGCGTATTTTTCACTTGAATGCGTTATCGCCTTACAATATTATGTTTAAAAGTGCTAATATGCTTCTTTCTTGGTTCTCAACCGCCGCTGAAAGCCATCAGCAATCCTTCAATGATGCTTCACAGAAGATCAAGCGCTCACTCAACTTTCTCAGCACTAGAGCCCCAAATCCTGTTGGCGACTCTGACCCTGATGCTGCACAGGAGTAGTTGCTTCTGATGTCTTTCTAGGAAGGCCTGAGATGCCAGACGGTGTCTTCCGCCTACTTAGATTTTTCTCCTTGTCTTTTTACCTACTTTGCTGTATGTCGTCTCTCCTCACTCCTGGTGATAGGAGTTTCCTACTTTGTACTGTCTTTCCCTTGTCAATAAAGCTGTGGTTTATCCACATTTATTTCAAAAAAAAAAAAAAGAATCAAGATCTACATATGTTCTCATTCATCATGATAAAATGCAGCAAAATAATACATTTTCTTTTAGAAAAAAAACAACAACAACAGTTTCATTTCACTTATTTACTTTTTTGGTGACTATCTTGGCTGTGGAGCAGTCAATATTATTTCACTGTAACCTGGAGAAGGTTCAATTGGGTTCTGAATTGGTGGAAGAGGCTTTCTTTCACAAGATAAATACCTGCTAGAACCATTACCAACTCCTCCTATTCCTATGCTTTCAATTGATCTCATATACTCCGCGACATTGTTTTCGATGATCAGAGCATCTTCAAGCTCTCTCACAATGTCGGTCATATTCGGTCTGTAAGTAGAGAAAGGTTCTAGGCATGGTAGCCACCTTTTATACATGGATCCACAATTTCGTCGATTCTTGATTCTCTGATAAATAATTTTGCTTGCAATCAATCATATGCCATCAATCTAAAATCAATGCAATAAAATTGCATGAAAGATATATAAGTGGACGATAAAACCATAGTCTCATGTGACAGATGAGTGCTTGTGGTTGCAAGCAAAGCAAGGGTGTTCTTCACAGAAGCTAATGCGGAAGGAGTTATTTAATAGTTTTCACCAAATTTGAATGTCTGCAGTAAAAGAAATTATTTCTAATAGCTTGATGCAGCATGTTATCAAGAAAGAAAGAGAATGGTTCTAACATAAATGAATACATTTCTCAATTCTCATTCAATTTAATGAAAGCAGGTTCTAAATATAAAATGGAGAAACAATCAACAAAGTTCAGAGCATCAGGAGAATTTAGAAAATTCAATGACATGTTGATACATGCTGTTCTCTTTGCCTTTTCTTTAGGTTTCCACAGAAGGAAGCTTTGAATCTATTATTTCTCTTTTTAAGAGTGGATTGAGTTCTGGTAATGTTGATGGCAAACAATAACAACAAAGAATTCAATCCATATAAATGTTAAGCTCAGTGATTTTAAAATCAAGGAGAAGCATCAAGAAGAAAACCAAAGAGCTTAAGTTCATAACATATCCGGTATTTTGGTAAGTTGTACCGGATAGGGTTTATATATATTTATGTAAATATGTAACCCTAACTAATTTTCTAATAAAAGAATCGACAGTTGCTCCGCTCCCGAGAATATAGACATACTCAGCCGAATCTTGTTAAATCTCGTGTGATTTGGCATAAGTAGAAAAACAATCGGTTCATGATTTTCACCATAACCATTAGAGGCCGTTTGGTTAGTGATAATGACATATTACCACATAACGAGATTACTATGGTAATATGAGTGTGAATGTTATATGGATGGGAATATTGCGGTAATTTAATATAACCATGTTTGGTTGGGAACTCTTATTACCGGGAATAGTTCATTACTGTGTTTGGTTGTCATGGTAGTCAATTTGTTAAAATATAAAAAGTTATAAGATTACCAATCCAAAATAGACACCAAATTTGGTGGTGATAGGATAACCACTTTTTTGGTAATATTTATAAGTTGGTAATATGATATTATCATCCACATTACCACCGGTGCAATGCCAAACGTGATAATATTTTCAGATTAACACGTAACACATGGTAATCTTTTTATATTATCGCGAACCAAACGGTCACTTAAAGATTGTAAGATGGACCCTAAAGTGGAGGTCTCGTACATTCACCACTCAAACAAACAAACAAAAATGTTTTTTTTAAACCCAAAGTACGACAATTTTGTTCATTTTAGCTTTCCATTCAATAATATCTGCTAGTTTCAATAATATCTGCTAGTTCTGTTCACGCCAGCATGTTATTCTATCATGACATCTGATTTTGATGTGGCTGCGCACATCCAGCACTTTGACAGGACAGACTCCATTCGATGGACGGGTAAGATGAACAAAATCTGCTGGTTTGAGGCCTAAAATGAATTATTTTTTGCTGAGTAGCAAAGTGCAACAAAAAAAAAAAAAACTTTTCGAATTGGCTGAATGCACAGTAATTATTATGATATTATCTCAATCAAGGAAAATGTGATATATGAGCAACTAATAGTCCCACATAACTGAAATTGATATATTGATATATATGTATACTAATATATTTGCTTTGGTCCCAAACTTTTGGGTTGAATTGAACTCCCATGATGTGTGGTCTATATCACAAATTAAAAAAATAATAATAATAATTACCCCTTCCACACTGCTCCGTTAAACAAAACGAAGCATAAAAAAAATTTTAAACTCTCAATCCCCAACCATACCAAACAAGACTTTCTTATTAAAACGCAGTTATTTTTTAATTTAAACGTGATAAAATAAAATAAGAACCGCAAAATAAAATAAGTTCACACAGACAACTTTAACAAGGGCCGTACCCATCAAGCAGAAACATGACTAAAGAAACATAGAAATATTCAAATGAAAATTTTGCTATGCTCGCAAAAATGAGAGGAATATTCAAAAGAAACAAGCCATGTGTAACAATTTTATCACAGAAAGCTGGTGACAGCATGAACCTGCAAAAAGCCACCCGTAAAAACGATGGAATACACAATTTAATTACAGGGGAAATTGATAAAAAC